>NC_052392.1:28565880-28760880 GCF_009389715.1 Phoenix dactylifera | reverse complement strand
TCTTAGGTAGAGGTATAAAATAAATTAAAAAGGAGAGAAATGAGATTTCTGCTGTGGTCACTGCAAAGGATTTCTTAATCTCCTTGGAGAAAGCTCCCTGCAACGGCATTGGGTGAGATATCTGTGGCTAAAGATGTAAGCTAAGGGCTGTGCAGGTATAGGTAAGAGAAGTAACTTGTAGTGAGTGGTGATTATTGTTCACATAAGATTCATCAAAGTTGTAGAGGATTAGAGGTCAAAGGAGCTCAACTCTTATGGATTACAATTGCAATTGGAAGGTTTCCTCTCAATTTTGAAAGGAAGAATAGATGAGGCTACTTCTGTTCAATCAAAATCCGACAAAAAACAAAACTTATCAGATCAAGGAAGCTGAAAACATGTCAAACCAGATGACCAACTAAGATGCAGAAAAATAAAAATGGGTTTCCAAGATATGATGAGATATCAATTTCCACATATTCCAACTTTGCTTCTGATTTCATCATCACATGGCAATAATCAATTAGAGAAAAAAGAGGTCTTCTGGTATTTTCCGTGTAAGTATAAACAAACACAATGTTATTGTGACAAGGCAAATATTTAATAAACAAAATTTCCAGAAATCAACAAGAATATCAATTTCCTCCTATTCAAGCATTTATTCTAAGCCCCATTGCATGACAATAATTAAATGAAATCCATTCCTAAATGAATACCTGGCAAGGGCAGGGTTGCTGTGCACTTCCCCATCAGGTTTCCTCCTCCTCCATGTTGGACTTGGACCTCTTCTCTTCCTCTTCAAAATATCATGCTTCTTCATTTTGACCCTATGGAGCTCCTTCTCACCTACATGCATTTCTTATTACTCTTGAAGAACTTGATCTTTCTCCACCTGCCAACCAACAAAATATTCCAACTTTGAGCACTAGATAGTAGAATAAGATCCATAGATCAATAATATATTGCGGAATTCAAGAAGGAACCCCATTTCAGCATCTGTCAATAGAGAACATCACCTTCAAAACAAATTTCGATGTGAATCTCTCCTCTTCTTTGAGGTTATTCATCGAAGTCTAGGTGCACGTGTGCACGGAGGAAATAGAGAGAGCAAGGTATGCTATGCCGGTTTTGGAGCCCATACTAGTCAGCCAAGGTTTGGTAAGCTCCTGTGCCGTTCCTTGCCGAGCCCGTACCAACATAGCATAATGGGTGAGGGAGCCGGAGATGGAGAATGGGAGAAAGGAAAAGAGAGAGAGGGGGAGATGAAGGGAGAGGGAGTGAGAGTTGTCGGAGGGGCCCTGAAGGGCCGGAGTAGGGGCTCCACCCTTTGGACCTTTGTATCGTTCGAAAAAGAGGTCCATTGGGGCTTCTTTTTTATGTTAAAAATTTTAAGTGAAGTCGGCGATGGGTTTGCCGACTTCACTTAAAATTTTTAAAATAAAAAAAAGAAGTCCAAATTTTAAGTGAAGTTGGCAAATCCATCGCCGACTTCACTTCAAATTTTCAAAATAAAAAAGGGGTCCAGAGAGCGAAGTCGTTGCTCCAGCTATTCAGGGGCCCTTCGGCGGCCCTCTCTCCCTCTCCCTCTCCCTCTCCCTCTCCCTTCCTCCCTCCCTCTCTCTCTCTTTCTCTCTTTCCTTCTCCCTCTCCCTCTACCTGCCAATTTACTGTTTTGAATGCAGAAACCGCCCCGGTCCGCTACTGGCATGGCTCGGTATGCTTCGAACCAGGCGGTTCGGGATGGTTCCACATTCCATAAGAAAGCGATTGGCTGAAATCTTGCATGACTTTTCTTTTTTGGAGGATAGGGTGGGGAGAGATAAAGAGAGACCAGTGAGAGTGGCGCAACTACAAATTTGAGCAGGTAGAAAACTTGAAATAAGAAAAAAGGTGTGTTATCTCCCATATTTACTTAAAGTGGCCTATTTAATCAAGAGAGGAAAAAAGTAGGAAAGGTATTTTGTCCAGAAACATGGTAGAAAAGAATCTACAGTTGAAATTTGAAACCCTTCTTTTTATAATATAGTGTATTTATTCATTAATTCTTCTGATTTATTTATACTTTTCTAGTTATATATGTGTGTATATATATGTTGTATGCACATACATATGTGTGCATATGTGCATGTTGTATACACACACATATACAGTGATTAGGATTTTTAAAGTTTTAGTTGGAGATTTATTGTGTTGTTGATCAAATCATATTGATAATACCTCTCTTTGCAAGGCTAACCTTGTTGAATCGAAAATTTCATGTTCCTTCTTTTCTTTGAATGGACGACTAACTTAATGGTGAAAGCAGTTGAAAATCAGGTGGAGAATGATTGAAAAGGGTCAGGTTGATCTTTTCAGATACAATATGATCTGTCAAGGTTTGTGAACATTCTATATTTATTTCTCAACCTAGTATCAACTCTATATGTTTCTATTAGATTCTTTACTAGTGCAATTTTAGGAACATGGGCTTTATATAACCTAGAATACCAATTGGAGCGAAGGAAAACCTACCTGATTAGTTATAAAATCTAAGTTTATACAACCTGGGAGTAAGCATATGGATTTCACCTAGATTTGGAAGTTATTTTTGGAGTACGAGAGAATTGGCAAGGTTGGATACATGCCTAAAGGTAGTTTAAGACAAAACCAATTGGGAGTGTGGTTTTGCTAGAAAACCTAGAATACCAGTTGGAGAGACCGAAAACCTACCTGATTAGTTATACAATCTAAGTTCATGCAACCAGGGAGTTAGCATATGAATTTCACCTAGATTTGGAAGTTGTTTTTGGACTATGAGAGAATTGGAAAGGTTGGATACATAGGTAGATCAAGACAAAACCAATTGGGAACAAGCCAATTTGGATCTGTCTAGGTGGTAAGAGCTAATTTGTTGTTATTCTTATTGCATTCTTTATGGAAGGATGGTATTAGATTTAAAATATTGCTCAAGTAAATCCTCTCAATCTTGGACTATCTTGAGAAATCCACCTCAATACAAAAGTGAAATAAATAATCCAGTTCAAATTTGTTCATCAGCCACAAAAGATGTTCTTATAAGTGAGCTAGTTGAGAAAATTTTTGAAAATAAATTACTTCATGCTTGCTTAACCTTTAGCCCAATTTAGGCTTATTGAGCCGAAAACAAAAGAAGGTTCTTTTCTTTGGAAAAACAAAAGAAGATTCTTTGGATCTGTTTGTTTGGGGGTAATCTAGTATGAAAAAATAAATTTCATGTTAGATTAATATGTTTGGTATAAAAAGCAGATGAGAGAGATGGTAAAATACATAGTGGGTTCCATGTCTATTTTTCTGAAAGAGAAGGTAAAACAAATACAACCCAGGGTGGTATTTGTTTTTGCACACTAAATTATTGAGTGAAGGTAATCCGAAATTATTATTTCTTGACGAAAATACCCTCTTTTATATTATATTAATATTATATTAATTATATTATATAATTAACATATGTTATATTAATAATATATTAATATATTATAAGTATATCAATATATTGATCATTAATATTTATTTAATATATTAATATATTTATTAATAAATATTAATTATTAATAAATAATTGATGTATGTATTTACATACCAAAACATACTAATTTTTTTTTATAATATGAAATATATTTTCTAATAAATATAATCGATTTAAAAATATTTATAGCATTTATGTAAGTGGGCCATAAATGGCCACTACATGAACTGAGAGAAAATGTTATTACTTGAATTGTTTATTCAAGGGCATTTTTGAAAATTTTGCAATATTTCTATGTAAGATTACTTCCAATCAAACATAGTAATCTTTTTTTGATGCTATTTTTTGGAGTAATTTTTTCACCAACCAAATGTGGTAAAATTTATTTTTTCCAGCAACCATTTTCTAAGATAAATGATTCTCAGAATTTGTCAGAGTATCCCATAATTTGACATACCCCAACCAAATGAACCTTGGAAATATATGCCTCCTTGGATTAATTTGGAAATGGACATTGCTCATAAGTTGTCACATTTTGCATTTGGAAATAAATTTTCTTATTTTTAATACTCTACTAAGATTTTGTAAAGCTTACTAGGACTGACAATTTATGACCCGACCTTCTAAACTAACCTGCAACCAACATAAGATAAACAGGTTCAAGTTTGGCATAAATGTGTTTGGATTATATACAAGTCGACCCGACCTAACCCGTTTATTAAATGGGTTGGATTTGGATTTATAGTTTTGACTTGTCAAACCCATTCAACTCGTTTAGTAATTGGGTCAGGTAGACATAGTTACAACCATGGAATGCCGTACGGGCCGGTACGGGCTGGTACGTATCGGTCCGGTCCTAGACCGGTACCGGAACCACAAGAAAATCGGTATCTCCGGTTTTCTTGTGCGAACCGGCCAGTACGGAGCCCGTACCGGCCAGTACCGGCGGTACCGGCCTCGTACCGGTGTGAACCGGTTCGCACCGGTACGAAATTTTTTTTTTTAATGAACGACAGCGCGAGGCGCTGTGGTTTTTGGCTCGCGGTACCGGCCGGTACGTACCGGACTGGACCGGTACTGTACCGGTCCGGACCGGTACTGTATCGGTCCGGCCCACCACCGGTACGCCGACCGGTACCGGTACGGCGGACCTTGATTACAACCAACCTATTTAAGACATGTTTAACCTGTTTAACCTATGTAAGATCTCTTTAACCTATTTAAGATCTATTTAATATGTTATCGCAAACCTAGCCAATCTGGGCTGTTTATTAAATGGGTTATGTAGGCCAGGTTGGGTGATCTATTTGATAAAGAGATCAGGTTTGATTTTGGATTTCTAACCCATTTAACAAATAGGCTAGGTTTGGGTTGCTAGGCTTTCCCTAATAGTCACGTCTCATCTTGGCCCACCGTCCCATTGCTACCCCTAAAGCTTTGTTTCTTTTGACCTAGAAAAAATCACAAGTGGTGAGATCACTAATTTCCATCATTATTGGTGGCCTAGGACTCTTGGCTGATTTGTGCTGGACTGTATCCAGATTGGGAGCTTCATTCTCTCCGATCTATATGTACCTATTCACGCGTTTTTATTCCCAAAATCTTCTCTTTGGAACTAGTATGGACATTTGATTTCTGAAATCCATTACCAACTAATTGCATTGTAACTAGTGTGGAGATAATTTGTAATACCTACTGTGCTAGATCGGTCTTTTCTTTAAAATTTACTTTATCATTTACTTGTTAATTCTAATAACATAGGTTTTGCATCTAAGAACATTTTCTTGTTTTCATTGAATAATTGTTTTCTTTGTGTTGAATCGGTGTGATATGAAAGTAGAAATATTGATGACTTTGATCCAAGGTTTGTTGTACTAGTGCATAACACCCTGTACCAGGCATACCATACTGTACAAGTACCGAAATGAATCTTGGTATGGGAGCATACCATGACTTGGTACACGGAGCCAACCCCCATACCGAGCATACTGATATTGTACCAGCATGATATCGGTATAGGGTCTAATACCGGGATAGTGAACCTTGCTCTGATCTATAATTTATAATAAAGTTCTTATATAGATTAATTAATAAGATTGTAAATTAAAAAAATTAAGGTTATATAAAATTGTTAATCTGTAGAGCTAGCAAGGGCTCTGTACATGTCAACTTAAGGCTTTTTTGTCAATTTTTATGCTCTAGGAACCTCTCTCTAAGCTAGAAATATTCTAAAATTTCTTTAACAAAATTCAGACATTCGTGGTTACTCAATCCAAGGCCTATATAAATATAATGTGAAAATTGGTTTTACAACATTAACAGCGATGCTTTGTGCTTAAAGCAATGTCCATGGTTGAACAACATGGTTTCATGCTTTTCAAGGTTAAAGACATCTCTGTTCTTTAATATTAGATTGAGTGTTTTATGGATGATGCCGCAGGACAAGGAGGGTATACCCCCAGATCAACAAAGATTGATTTTCGCTGGAAAGCAGTTGGAGGATGGTCGAACCTTGGCTGATTACAACATTCAAAAAGAGTCAACGCTGCATCTGGTTTTAAGACTTAGGGGTGGAACAATGATTAAGGTGAAGACACTTACTGGAAAGGAAATTGAAATTGACATTGAGCCTACTGATACCATTGATAGGATCAAGGAGCGAGTTGAGGAGAAAGAAGGGATTCCACCGGTCCAGCAAAGGTACTTTTTCTTTGAAATTTGTCTTATATAAGCTATCTGATCTATCTTAGCTGCTATTGTTCTCATGACATCTGTGTCGTCTAGTATATCTTCAGATCTATTTTCTATAGGATCATTTATCTCCATGAAAATATTATTCCATTTTAATATTTGCAGTTCACATCATGTTATGTCTAACAGAAATTTCTTTAGAATTTGACTTTCATCTAATTACTGTTATTAAGTTTTATATTGACATTTGGTCTTGCTTGGCACTTTGTACTTTAAGGTGCAATTTCAGATGATATTCTCTTGTTATTCTCCTTGTTCCTTGAAACTTGTTTATCAGCATGGTTAATTTCTGTACTAGAAACTTTTTAATTTTTTGCCTTCGTTAACTTTTACTTGAACAATTTTTAACAATTCCCTTGTATATACTGAGAAACAAGTCTTAGTAGGGAACCAAAGAATTGGCTATGATACTCTGATCACAGTACACATATAGGAGATGGGTTAGTGGTGAAATAATGTAACCATGTTATCTCATTTTCATGTTATTTTAAGACCGTTACGAAATGAAGGAACATATATGTTGCATTGCAATTTTCTGCTGGATTATTTCCAAACTTGGCTAGCTCTCGTTCCAAATTTCTGAACAATGATTCCAAACAGCTGAGCTACTAAATTGTGGCTAAAATCTTAAATTGGCGTTCCAGTTTGTCTTCTTGAATGTAGTCTTTTAGATCATTAGGTAAGCAATTAGCTACAGATTATCCCTTCCATTTTACCAGCTACATTGATCTTACATATAAATATTGAAGGTTATCTTTTGCCTACTTTATGTTTCCTCTCTGTCAAACTTTTAAAATTAGAATTAGGTTTATTGCAGATTGCGGCTAATGGATTTTTTCTGCTGTTTCACATAGACTTTGATCAGGCTTCTTTAGTTTCACGAACTTGAAGGATAGCAGTGTAGTTACTAACAAATGAAGGTGGTGGGATTTCACCAACACACTCTCATGCACACACACACACACACACACACACACACAGAGAGAGAGAGAGAGAGAGAGAGAGAGAGAGAGAGAGATAGAGCATTCTTGATTTATATGGTTCATCATGTACTTGGCCCTCCAGCACTACTAGTGCCCTAGTTGTGGCTAGTTGGTTCATTGGCAAGAAATATCCAAATTTCTTTCTTTTTTCATTTTTTATATTTTTAGGCATTCTTGTAGATTATTTATTACTGGTATGTGAAACATAGTTGACTTTCCACCGTTTTGCTCCGAGAATGTTGTGGCTCCCTAGTGTTACTGAAAATTCAGATTCATAATGTAGATAGCCTGTGACGTATTTTGCACTAATAAGCTTCGAGTTAAACTTTATAGATAGAGTTGCAGCCCATGCTAGTGCAAAACTGGAACTCTGCGGCAATCTCAGGTGAAGAATGACGTGATATTTTTAGTATATTAGTGGTATCCTTCATTTTTTTCAGATGACTTATTTGTGAATTGTCCCTTGGAAGTTGCAGTTACTTTAATCGCATACTGATGGTAGCAAGGTTAATAAATCCTTACTCATAGTATAAGTATGTGTTTTTTGAATGGTAGTATAAGCTTACTGTTGAGCTTCCAGTCAATATGTTTTTTTTTTTTTTTTTGTAACTTTGTGCTGCAAAGTCATTTGTGCTTCTCTACCATGGCAAACAAACTCTGTTTGTATCTTTTAACTACAAAATTATGACCTTGCATTCTTTTTTATAATGAGGGCAATTTCTGTTTATTTTAGGTGGCTAATATCAAAACTCCTAGGTGGTGAAGGATGGTCTATTACTAATACTGGCTGAAGTTTTGGCAGCTTGTTTTATTTTTTGAGGTGTCTCTCTCTATCAGGTTGCATTTCCCGAAGATCTCAGCATTTCATTTCCTTATGCAGGCTCATATATGCAGGAAAGCAGCTCGCTGATGACAAGACTGCCAAGGACTACAACATCGAGGGTGGTTCTGTACTTCATCTCGTGCTTGCTCTAAGGGGTGGTCTGTAGCAGGAGCTTCATGTATATACTACTGCAAAAATGAGGGGGGCATGGTGTGTTTTCGCAGCTCTCGACATCCAAAAAAAAATACTTGGCACTTTTTGGGACTGGTTTGCTATATTCTGAATAGAGGCAAGTTTGCAGCTGTTATTGAAATAACATGAATGCTTAAACTGATTGCACTTGCTAGCTTCAAGACTTGCATATTGGATATTATGCTCTTCCTGTTATTCAGGCCTTCTATGGCTGTGTTGCAATTTCTTTCTTTCACACTCTTAAGAGATACATGTAGTAGTGTTATTACAGATCTAGTCCATGGCAGCTGTCAAATTTGGGCAAGATCTTATGGAGGAATTGCTGGAGAAAATGGAGGAGGCAAGGTGGTCCTGGAGAGGTCCATTGTAATCCTAAGTGGTTGAACATAAAGAATTTTTATGATGGCTTGTTGGAGTGTGAAATTTAATGTGCACAACTATATTCTTGTTTTAGATTTTTTTGGTTGGGTCAGAAACGATACAGTAAGATATGCAAGTAACTAAAATGGTGGAGGGATTCCTTTTCTACCGTTTTAGTTAGTAATTAATATGTTTGATTGACATACGAATCAGCCAACTTGGTCATTCTGAGTAGTACAGGTGTAACATATGAAATCGTATGGGTATCATTCATGTTTGCATGTATATATGTCTATTTCGGGTCAATTAAAAATAACAACTTACAAAACCTTGACCTATGCCTGATCAAGCGTCAGGCCAAGACCTCTACCTACACCCAACCATGAGTCATTTTGGGTTGCCCATTTAATGCTAACCTAATCTATTTTGCAAGATTTAAGCCCAAATAAAACCACGCTAAGATTTGATCCCTAGTAAATCTATGCTCATCTATCATATCAAATACTTACAATGCCTACTGACCACTTTCTAAAATGATTTAAATAACTAGCATTTAGAAAAGATTAATCACTCGTTTTTTCTTCTTCTTAGATCATGACTCAACCCAATCTGGACTATTTTAAACTATTTCCACCCAAATAGAATTCTTCCCTCATAATCTAAGTTGGGCCAAAACTTTTACCCATATCTAATCCTTTAAAGTTTGGGTCAAGAAATCTGACCCACGAGACCCTAACTGAAAAGACTCTTGATCCAAACTCGATCGAAATAGATTGGATTGGCACAGGTTTTTTGGCTCAATTTTTGCCACCCCTGCGAGAGAGCAATGGCCTCTCGGCTGAATAGACAAATGACTCGAAACAATCTAATAATGTTGAGTCATGGGTGGGTTTATGTGGCTTTTAGCGTCCTGTACTCAACTCGGTATGCGTCTTTGAACACCCAACGAGAAATTGATTCTTGTGACATTTTAACAATGCAACTAGAAATAACATTCATAACCACTAAATGTTGTCCCATATATTTATAGTATGTTATGAATTGTTACTATAAAAGCGTTATCTAGCATTATCTAAGATATTTTTTTAATGTTTTCTTGTAACTTTCAATCGTTTATCATAGGCTTCCCACTCCTCTGCATTCTTCAATCAGAAATTTAAGACTAAAAATGACAAGCACATAACTTGAAGATAAAGGTTGCAAAAATTCTTTAAAATTATTAATGCATGTTGAAAGGGGTGAATTATCACAGGATAATACTGGTCACTATGATTCCCGACATTTAGATATTAGAAAATTATAATTTTTACAAAGCCATTATTTACATGCATGTGTAAAATAATATCTACGTTTTGGCAATTGTCCCACAGCAGATTCACTCAAACGTCTACTTGAATTTTTGTATCCGTAAGTTTACATGATATGTTCTTAGGCATTTAGGCACCAAGCTATGAGTAACCTATAATTCTATTTTCCTTTTTCAAGTACATCAGTATGTGCTACATGGCACTTCAAATATCGCTTGTAGATTACAAGATGAGTTGACTTATTGTTATCCTAACAAATTTTACATTTTTAATTATCTCTCAAGCATTTATTAGAGATTTGAAGGTTAAGAGACATTTAAAAAACTGGAGTTATGGTGCCTGTGCTGTTGATTTTTCAAAATAGATGGTCAAATTCTTGGTGTAAATATTTTTTATAAATAAATCTACAACTGGTAATGTGGGTAGATAATTTAGCATTAAATATGAATTATTTATATTTCAGTAAAAAAAATCTTACAGTAGATTCGAATTTTTTATGCTGGTTATAAATTTATAAAGATACTTTTCTTTCCTCAAACACTCACGCACGTGCGTGCACAAAAAAGAAACAATCGTATAAGAATGCGATGTAGGCATCATTTTGCATGAGCGGCATATGATACTGATTGCATGTCAAATGTAGAGCTGCCACAATTACTGGTTGCCGGAACTGTCAGTTCTTCCGGCACATGTTGATTGGCTCCTCAGCTAATTGGCACCTCGGCTGACTGGCTCCTTGGCTAGGGTCGAAGTTGTTTATCTCACTTTATACCGAGATCAAGGAGGTCGTTCCGGTCCAAAGTCGAGGTGTCCAATAATTCTCTTATCACTTGCTCCCCACTTCCGAGGCCAAGCTGCATTTCAGTTCGGGTGATGGAAGTCACGTCGTCACCTCGATTCGAGGATATGGCTTTTGTCAGGGGGCATTTAATGTGTCGATTGTTCTTCTCGAAGTGTCACTGAACTGGGGTTTCCCGAGGCATTATGATTACAGGATTGTCCTGAGGCATAATTAATGCGACGATTCTGAAGGATCGCTTGCGGCATATTCCAAACTGACACGTAATTGAATTTGTTCAAATAGTTAAATCAACGCTATGACTAGAGTCGTTCGCTCCTCTATATAAGAGCACCTCCTCCCTTTAGTTTACACACTTGCTTCATTTGCCCCTCCGTCGGAGTGCTCAAGTGTCCAAGCTCCTAGGTGGCACTCTGGCGAAGTCCCCTTTCTCTAACTCCGACGTCCTCCATGCTCTTCTATTTCCGGCGAGTACCTGTTCCTTGGCCGCTCGGCCCTTTCTTCTTATCTTCGTCTTTTCCTTCTTCTTTCTCTTCATCCCTTTCACCATGAATGAAGCTGAGATCAATGCCTTGGAGGGGAGCCGGTCGTTTGACCACTCTCCTCAAGCACGACAGTTGTTGCCTCTGGCTAAGTCCAAGATTCGATCGCGCCTAGACTATGAGGTGTTCGTCCTCATATAGGAGAAAATAGATCTTGTTCGAGCCCAGCACTTCATACTTCCCGAGTTCGTCTTTGAGCTCGCCGGTCCCAATAACCTAGTGACTCACCCCCCCCCCCCCCCCCTCCTTATTGACTCAACCTGTACGAGGAGACTCTTAGGGCTAGGCTAAGACTCCCCTTCCATCCTTTCTTTGTCCAGCTAATGAGGGTTTATTGTCTCGTATCGCCACAATTGGTCCCGAAATCGTGGCGGGTCCTCATCGGCTTCTTTTATCTCTGCCTCTTTTGGAATATCCGCCCTCAGTTTTCCTCTTCTGGGGGTGCTTCACTTTGAATAGGCACCCTCAGGACTGTAACTAGTGGTACTTTTCTCCTCATAAAAACTACTAGTTGATTCGAGGTACCCCCTCTTCCATCCATGGATGGAAAGGAAGATTCTTCTTTATTTTTATTGAGCAGCCATGATGGTTTGAAACCCTATGGAGGATATCTTGGAGAAATTTGAATCGGCCTCTAAGGTTGTCTAGCGATGATCAAGTGTTCTTGGACACACTTCTGAAATCTCGATCCAAGATTTCTGCATTGCAGGAGTTGTTGTCTGAAGAGATGCTAATCGATGTCGGTTTGAGCCCAGCCGACCCCCACGGCAAACTTTTTCTAGACTTCTCCTATGTTTTCTTTCCAAAATTATCGTCTAATATTGTCTTTGGTTTTGCAGCTATCGTAGCGATGAAGACCGACTTGGCAGTGATCCACAAGAAGCTGCAGAAGAGGTTGGTCGCTGCGTCCGGGGGCGAGACCTCCCAGAAGAAGAAGAAGAAGCTAAGGGAGAAATCCTTCTCAAGCCTTACTACTGAAGGTGCTGCTAGGGCTGCTGTTGCTACTGTAGAGACCTTGGTTTTTGAGGTCTCCCCTGAGGTGCTGGAACCTCGGAAGAAGAATGTGAAGCTTGACCTCGAGGTTGAGATTGTGTCGCCAATCAAGTCGACCCCTCCTAAGGAGGTCATTCTCGCCCAACCATCTGCTGCCCTGCCTTTTCTCCAGTCATCCTACGAGGCCCATACCTCAGCTCGGTCTGGCCTAGGTTCGTCCGTCCTAGCTGAGGAGGTCTCATCAGCCCGAGCCAGCACCTCCAGGACCTTCGTCCCAAAGTGGTCGGTCCAAGACTCCGACTCGACCCTGATGACCTTTGGGGTGGCGAAGGAGAAGGTGCGAGCTATGCGGCTCCAAGCCGACAAGGAGCTCATGCACTCCTTCAATGACCAAGAACTGATCAACGAGACCTTCTCCTTGACTATCCGGGTAAGTCTCTGCTTTGCAGGTTTTTTTGCCAAGTCATTCCCTTCGGTTACTAATTGCTCTTCTTTTCAGCATGCCCACGAGGTCTCCTACACATATGAGTCGATCTCAACGCTCAAGAGGCATGGCTCAGAACTTGAGGTAAAGCTGAAGGCTGCCTAAGAGGGAGCCTGGCAGGCTGAGTAGAGGGTGAAGGCTGCTGAAGACAAGGTCGAGTCGATAGAAGTCTAAGCCTCGGCCGCACAGACCCAGACAATAATTATGGAGAGCCAACTACGCACGGCTAGGGAGGCTTTTCGAACTGCCAATGAGAAGGTTGTGGAGCTTTTTGTGAAGCTGGCTTAAGCCGAACAAAATACTGTCGAGGCCTAGGAGCTCATCCTCTAAGCCGAGGGGAAGGTCACTGAGGCCAGGGAGCTGGTCATCCAAGCCAAGAAGAGGGCTGCTAAAGCAATCGAGGAGCATCTCACCTCGGGCTAGCTCCAGGATGAGTTCGCCAAGAATGCGCTCGATGCGTTCGCAAAGGGCTTCGAGGAATGTCGAGCTCAGGTTAGCAACTGTTTTCAGGGTTGGACTTCTCTGGCTTCCAGCCTGACCCGACATCGACGGCAATGAAGGCGACGATGTTGGCGGCGTCAGCGGTGATAATATCGATAATGGTGATAGGGGAGAAGGCGAAGAATGAAGTTCTTTGTCTTTTCATTTTTTGCTTTTTGGCTTGGATTAGCTGAGCTCGATGTACTTCATTTTTTGCTTGGACTTTGTCGAGGTTGATGTACATAGCTTTTTGCTCAGCCTTTGCCAAGGTCAATATATATATTCTAAAGTAACGAAGGTACAAAATTTTTTCAAAGTACCTATGTTCGGTCATTGCATGCGTCGTTTACTTTTTTCTTGAGTTTGGGTCGTTGCCCCAAACTTTTCTTTGATGCTTCTTCTTATATTCAGTTCCGACAAAGGGATCGGCAAGGATTTTTAGCTTATCTTGAACTCCTCAGTCTCTCTAGAGTTTGTCTCCAGATTAATTCTGAGTGAGCTCGACTAGAGAAGGTCCCAGGTGGGCTTGGGGTGTCTCCTTAGTTGACCTCTCTGGAGTTTGTCTCCAGAGGAATTCCAAGTGAGCTCGGCTTGAGGAGGTTCCAGGTTGGCCTGTGGTGTCTTCTTTGTTGATCTCTCAGAGTTTGTCCCATAGAAACTTCGAATAAACTCGGCTTGAGGTGGTCCCAAGTTGACCCAAGGTGTTCCAAGTCGAATATGCTTGTCATGATAGTCCGATTTGAAAGTTAGAAATACAACAAGAAAATTTTAATTAGAAGCTCGGACTATAATGAACCTTACTGATAATAGATGTGAAGGTTATCAGAGTTCCAAGTTCGTGTGATCGGAGCGCCGCCGAGGTGCTCCAGCCTATATGCTCGTGTTGTACTGCTTCTATTACTTAGTATGAACCTTCCTAATTTGGGTTTAGCTTTTCGAGTTCTCATGGTTGTGATGCTTTGTCCTTTCTCAAGATGAGGCACTGGTCGGAAAAGCTTGCCTTTGACCCTTGAGTTGTTGTACCGAGTTGCCTTCCACTGGTACACCGCCATGCATATTTGAGCTTGTTCTTAGATTTCTTCTAGTAGATCAAGGTTGGCTTAGAGTTAATCCGAGTTTGAGTGGTCGTCAAAGTTTTTCACCTGAAGCAATGGAAGTTCGATCTCCAATGGGATCATTGCCTTCATTCCCAAAGCAAGATTGAAGGGCATCTCCTCGGTGGGAACTCGAGATGTTGTCTGGTATGCCCATAAGATGTTGTATAATTCTTAGTCCCATAGTCTTTTAACTCAGTCTAGTCTCAGTAGGATTGTTCGAGATGTCACCTCGACCTCTCCGTTGGTTTGAGGGTGTGCTACCGAAGTGAACCGGTGATCGATTTCGAACTTGGTGCAGAACTCTTTGAATCGAGCATTGTAGAACTAGAGCCCGTTATCTGTGATGATTATCCGAGGAAGTCCGAACCTGCAAATTATAGCTTGCCAAACAAAGTCTCGAACTTTTTTCTCAGTAATTCGAGCTATGAAGAAAAACTTGTGCTACCTAGTTGCCACTGGGAAAGGTTCAAGAATATCGATCCCCACTGCATGAGCGGACAAGGGGTGCTGATCGACATCAATGCAACCGCTGATCCCCGTTGGATATTTGCATGGCATTGGCATCAGTCACACCTCTTGATGAAGTTGGCTGCATCCTTTTGCAGGATCGACCAGTAGTATGCTTGTTGTAAGATCTTGTAGGCCAAAGATCTGCCCCTAGATGGTTGCCACATATTTTTTTATGTACCTCATAATGTGCATAATTTGCCTTGGTCAGATAGAGGCATTTGAGGAGCAGCAGCGAGAATGTCCTCCGATACAACTAGTAGTCGAGGAGGATGTAGTGGGCGGCTTGGCGCTTTTCAGTGAGCTCCAACCCAATTCATAGGCAGCCTTCAGTCCTTCAAGAAGTCGACGAGAGGATCCATCCATCTCAGCTCGACAATGGTGTTTAGCACAACCTCGATCTTGTTGATGCTCGATGTCTCCATTACTTCGAGGTAAGTAGCTTTAGTCAGCTCTGTAGTCTTCAAGGTGGCCATTTTTGATAGTAGATTGGCCCTTGCATTCTCCATCCGAAAAATATGTTCTATGTCAAAACTATAAAAGACTGAGGTGATGTCTTTTACCTTTTGTAGATATTTGATCATCGATGGTCCTCGAGCCTTGAATTCTCCTCGCACTTGGTCGATGACCAATTGTGAATCGCTGAAGATGTTTAGTTGCTAAACCCTGAGCTCCATGGAAAGCTTGAGCCTGGTGATGAGTGCTTCATATTCAACCTCTTTATTTAAGGCCGAGAATTCAAACCATAGAGCGTACTCTGTGATCACTCGATCTAGGTTGATGAGTATGTGTCTAGCCCTACTGCCCCTTAGGCTTAACGACCCGTCTACGTGTAAGATCCATGGCCATTCTATGGTATTATTTTTCTTGGAGAGCTCAGCAGGATCTTCATTAGGGATAGTGCATTCCACCAAGAAGTCTGCGAACACTTGCGCCTTGATAGATGGTCGAGGCCGATACTATACGTCAAATACTTTGAGCTTCACTACCTACTTTGCCAGCCGACCTATATTTTTAGGCTTCTATAAATCTGCCTTACCGACTAGTCAGTAAGGACTGGGATTGAATGGACCAAAAAATATGATCGAAGCTTTCGAGCTGAGATGATGAAGGTGTAGACCATCTTTTTCAATTTAAAGTACCTCATCTCGACATCTCGCAGGATCCAACTTGTGTAGTAGGTTGGTTTTCAGCATCTTTTCTCTTCTCATACTAGAATCGAGCTCACAGCAGAAGGAGAAACGACTAAATATAAGTACAAAGCATTTCTCCGACCTGTGGTTTTGTGAGGAGAGATGATAAGCTGAGATATTTCTTAAGTTGGTCGAAGTCCTCTTGACACTCCTCGGCCCATTAGAAGTTCTTCGGATGCTTCAGGGCCTTAAAGAACTACAGGCAGCACTTTATCGATCTAGAGACAAACCTTATCGGCAGCAATCGTACAAATTAGGCGTTGAACTTCTTGATAGTCTTTAGCGCCTGCATTTTCTACATTGCTCGAATTTTCTCCGAGTTTGCCTCAATGCCTCGTTGCGTCACCATGAATCCCAAAATTTTTTTTGAAGTGACTCCGAAGGTATACTTCGTCGAATTGAGTTTCATCTGGTAATTTCTGAGAGTTGCAAAAGTTTCCTCCAGGTCGACTATCTGCTGCTCTGCAACTTAGCTTTTAATGAGTATATCATCCACATACACCTCCATACTTTGGCCGATCTACTCCTTAGAGATCTTATCAACGAGGCATTGATAAGTTGTCCCTATATTCTTTAAGCCAAAGAGCATTACCTTATAGTAGTAGAGACCTTTGTAAGTAAAAAAGGCCATTTTCACCACATGTTCAGGCGCTATTTGGATCTAATTGTACCCATAGAATGCGTCCATAAAGGTCAGCAGTTGGTGTCCCGAGGTCGCATCCATGAGATAATCAATCCTTGGGAGCAGAAAGCTATCTTTTGGGCAAGCCTTATTTAGGTCAATATGGTCGGTGCAAACTCGTAATTTTCTATTGCCATTTTTGACAAGTGCAATAATGGCTAGCCAATCAAAATAGTTCACCTCGCAAACAAAGCTGGCCTCGAGGAGTTTGTCAACTTCTTGGTCAATGACTTGTTATCTTTCTACGATGAAGTTTCTCTTCTTCTACCGCACAAGTCGATGAGCTGGGTCTACATTGATCCTGTAAACCATCACTTCAGAGCTTATACCCGACATGCCAGCACCGACCCGACAAAGGCATCTGTAATGGCATGGAAAAAGTTGATAACTTTGGCCTGGCCTTCTTCACTTAGGTTGGAGCCAATCTACATAGTCCAGTCGGGCTTGTCTTTCCTTAAGAGGACCTACACCAACTCTTTGGCTGGTTCTTCTCGCTGCTCCTTCAATTCATTCCTTGTATCCAAACCTTTAATTGGCAGAGTTTGCACCGGCCTCCTCCCTTTGAGGGTGGCCTTGTGGCACTGGCGAGCCGCCATCTAGTCGCCTCGAATTTTTCGAACTTCGCTCCTTATAGGCAAACGTACGAGCAGATAGTAGGTGGATATCACAGCTCAGAAGGCATTCAGACCAGGTTGGCCAAAAATTGCATTGTAGGCCAAGGGGACCTGTACCACCAAAAACTTCAGCCTTAAAGTGTTGCTTCGATGCTCTTGCCCTGCGGTGACAGGTAGATCACTCACGCCCTCCACAGGAACAAAATCTCTCAAGAAGCCAACCAAAGGCGTATTGACTTTTCAAAGTTGTTCAGCAGGCAACCTCATTCTCTTGAAAGCATTGTAGAACAACTTGTTGGCCGAATTTTCATTATCAACAAATCTTCTCTTTATATCAAATTTAGCAATAGCAAGAGAAATGACTACAACATTGTCATAAAGAGTCTAAACTTCTTGCAAGTCATCATTGGAGAAAGAAATGATGTCACCCACATGCTGTCTCGTGCTGTTGACTCCAGCTGTTGGACGATGTCGATCGGTACAGTGGGCGATAGGTTAGAGGCTAAGGCAGGCTCTCCTTGATCACGCTAAGCTTGAACATATTGGTCCAGCCATCTACGTCAGATGAGTGCCTCGATCTCGTCCTTAAGCTAGAGGCATTCCTCATTATCATGACCATAGTCTCGATGGAAGCAGTAGTACTTCTCTTTTTTCGTTTGGCTGTCGATGCCTTTATTCGACGTAGAGGGCACTAGTAGCCTCGGCTTTCGATCTCTATGAGTATCTGTGTTCTTGGGGCTATGAGAGTGGTGTACCTTTCAAACTTCTGAGGAGAGCTCTTGGGCCATCTGCGTTCCTTTCTCATCGAGGCAAAACACACCTTGGCTCTCCTTGATCCTCACCTCCCTTTTTTCTCTTCAAACAAATCTCCCGCTAGCAGACTTACGATGGAAGACCATGGCTTCCTTCGCATTGGCATACTTTTCTGCCTGTAGCAATATTTTAGTAAAGTCGGTGACGAAGCGCTTCTCCAAGGAAAAGAGAAAGCGTGATGGTCGTAAGCCGCTCTTTATAGCCGACATTGCAACCGATTGATCTAGGTCGCGGACTTCCAGTGTTGCTATATTAAAACGGCTGACATAGTCCCAGAGGGACTCTTTCTCCCTCTACTTGATGTTAAGCAACACGTCCGAGCCACGATGTCATCTTCAGCTGGAGACGAAGTGTGCTGTAAGGAGGCGGTTGAGTTGCTTGAAGGAGTAGATAGATTCAGGTCGAAGCCCTGAGAACCAAAACTGAGCCACCTTGGAAAGGGTTATAGGAAAGGCCTTGTAAAGTGCGACGTTGGTAACTTCGTGCAGCATCATGAGAGCGTTGAAGTTCTCCAGATGATCCAGATGATCTGAGGTATCATCGTACGACTCTACTTAGGGCATCTTGAATTAAGGTAGGATCAGTTTCTTCATAATTAGCCGGGCAAAGAGAGGCTCAGAGGAGAGTTAAAGTCATTGTTCGCCCTCAGAGCCTGTCCTCTGAGGGCCTAAATCTATTGGCCCATCTCCTCAATTCTTCTATCGATGTTAGTGTCTCGCTGGGGCGGAGGCTTCACATGGAGAGGAGATGAGAGGCTCGGAGTGGAGCCCTTGCCAGAACAGGGGCTTGGAGTACGCCGCTTCCCATCCCAACCAAGACTCTCTCATTAGGTGTGCCGACTTTTTGAGACTGCTCCAAGTCTTGGCCTCAACCGTGGTTGCTGATCAAGAACATGCGATACTTTGATTGCTGAGAATTGTGGCTGGTGTGAATTACTTCTAGTTGAACTGGTTCCCACCGTACAGCTTGTTGTTGCAAGCCCCGAACTGCCGCAGTCAGAGTTTGCACCTATTGTATGAAAAGGTTAAGCTGCTCGATGTTCACATGTGTAGGAGGTTGTGCTAACAGAGCAGGTTCTGGTCACAGCGGAGATCATCACAATGCTGGAGCACGGCGTTGTGAACCATGAGGCACGCCACATGCTCCTCGCGACCACATGCTGATTGTCTCTCCTTTTGATTGATATCGATATAGCTGGTGGGTGAGCCCTTCCTCTAGCATCAATCTGTTGCCGCTGAATCTTGGATCGAAGTCAGAACGCAACTCAAATGACCCTGAGGTCGGCAGGAATTGAGTTGGACTGGCTGGCCAAGGTGAGGGAAAGCTGGTCTCTTCCGAGGATGGCCTACAAGAAGTCACTTGCCAGAGAGTTTCCGTTGAGGTACCCTGTAATGTCTAAGTTACGATGGAGAAGCAACAGTATGGAAGGGAGAGTGTTTCAGCAAAGTAGAGTTCTCTGTGAGTGAATGAGCAACATATCTCATATTGCCTACCTAAGGTCCCCTAAGCTTTTTCTTTATATAGGGCGGCCTATTTTATCATTATCTGAGTGGATGTGACGTGCATTAGTTTTCAGACAACAGCCAGTCATATGTTTATGGCGTGGGCATCATTTCGCATGGGTAGCATACGATACTGACTGCACACCAAATGCAAAATTGCCACAACTGTCGATTGCTAAAACTATCACTCCTTATCAGCACGTATCGATCGGCACCTCGGTTTGTACCGTGGTCAAGGAAGTTGTTCTGGTCCGAGGTTGAGGTGTTCAATCTTTTCTCTATCACTAACTAAGCTAGAGATCTAAAGCCTTATCTCAAACTCATGACAAACTTTGTAATTTTTGGCTGATGAAACAATATTGCCGTGTCTAAGACATTCATTGCAATTTCTGTCTAGGTTCATTCATTTAATTCCTTGGCCACCTTTCAGAAATACAAGTAGAAAATAACCAAAAGGCAAAGAATCTAACATCTTTTCCCTCTTGATTTCTTCTTAGTCTTCCCTTGTGCCCTAATCTCTTTGCCACCTTCTTGGCTTGTTCTTGTTATCCATCTTGGTTTTTTTATCCTATGAAACCAGGAAGGACTTCATGACATGGAACAGCCCTACCTTGGTTGATAACTCTTGTGATTTGGACCAAGTGTGGAGCCTGCAAGTGCCAAATCAAATTCCAACCCTACATCCCAAATCCCTCACTCTACATATGCTCTAATAGGTATCACTTGTTTAAAAGGTTGGCCGTTAAAGCCCCTAAGCAACATAGTTATATGCATTATTAGATACTAATACCATACTTTAGACAAACTAATCAATCAATCAACCAAACAATCACCATGCTTTTTTGTTAACCTCCTCATTGAGCCCACCTTCTTTGTGCTCCTTTTGTTCCATCTTTTGTGTGTTCCAACCCATCTTAAAAAAGCTACCCCGAGTTATTCCTTTCCAAACTCCTTTTATTCTATGAGATACCCAGATGAGAAGATACCCCTCTCAGCCAATAGCACTCATGATTCCTATCCACATACCATGCCTTGGAGCCTTTGACACATCACCACCTCCTGACCCCAACTGATAGCCGTACGTTCTAGGGGCTGCTTTGTGGGTGCTAATGGCTGCATGATGATGTTAGAGAATGTGTATAAAGCCATGCAAGAACTGGACACGTTTCGAGAGGCAGGAAGGTGGGAGGAAGCTAAGAGCTAAGCTAAAGAGACGCATGGCTCCCCTTGCTTTCTTCCTTTTGTGCTTTTTATTTGTTTATAAAGAGCCGAAAGGTTAGAACCTTTCAATGAGTATTAACTTAATCAAAGTGGCTAACCATACTCACCCATTATTAATCTAGAGGCAAACAGAGGTGACATTACGTATCAAAGCATGGGATTATACAAGTTAATGAACCTAGCTATTTGCTTTCATCTCGTACCTTCCATGGTTTTATGCGCTTTAGCTAGTGATGCATTCTAAGTGAAGGCTGTGAAAGTTTGTGTCCAAGGGATTGTTTTCATGAGATAACTGGGTCCATTCGCAATGGGCAGCATGTCTCTGCATGTGAATAGAACAAAGTTAGGTGCATGCGTCCCTTATGTTTGACAACTGTATTAATTTATCTTTCTAATAATTTTATCAAGTGTTAGGCGTTCCCATTGTTCAAAGTGGCAGCTTTTTTATCTTGCAACCTTAGTTAACAATTAAAGCTGCCTGAAGTCCCTTTTTTTTTCTCAAAGAGAGGAGCCTTAAAGTCCTTTTAAGTTATTACCCACAGAAGAGCAAGAGCAGATGGTTCATTCCTTGATGAAGACTCCTCCTAACACAACACGAGTTATAGTGCTTGAAGAATGTTTTGGAAACAACAACAACAAAAAAAAACTACAAACACCATATATGTCCTTTCACCCAGGTGTGGCATGATAATAGAGGGCCTGGTACAACACAATAGAAACTTTAGGTGAACATGAGTTTCTAGCCTTAAATTAATCTAAACGAGCCTTGCGTTCATGTGAGTTGGTACTATTCAAGCATGAGGAAGGAGAGGAAGACAAGCATCGAGAGACTCATCTATGACCATGGACACTTTTGAAGCAGTCTTTAAAAAATTCTACATAGAAAACCACCGTACAAAAAAGAATCATAGGGTGCCACACCATGCTCCCATGCGCTATAGGAATGGACATATATCGCATGACAAAGGAAACTCATTAACTCTAGCTAGGGATGCCGTTTTGGCGAAGCATGTGGAGGAAATGATGGCATGAAAAGGAACCATCTGAGAATAATTTGGGTCTCTCTTTTAAGATCTTCCCCAATAAAATCAGACTTTAGATTGAGCAGGCGAATCATAGAGAGTAGAGGGAATCATAGGATGCTCCCTGAGAGAATATTTTAGTTGCCTGATGCCTGCGTTGGTACCTTGGTTCGTAATTACTTTAATGAGAGCAGCTTAGTCGGTTTTAAAGATACTTGAAGCATAACTTGGCACATGTAATCATTATTATGATTAATCTCATCCACTGCAGTAGCCACATATTAGATTGTAGCTTTCCATAAGTATGTTTAATTTATTTGTATAGGAGTTCCATTACATATATTAATAAGTTGTATAGTCATGGTAGGATCTAAAGATGTATATATAAGCGAAACATGTTATTGGTATAGCATGATGACTCTCAAATTCTATAATGTGCCAAAGTATGACAAGCAAAAGCATTGAAACGTTGTATCCTAGACTTGTTGACACGTCTAGTTCCAGGGTGTGTTCGTTTTCAGCTAAAAGTATTGGAGAACATTTTTTTTTGATGTGTTTGTTATGTCCAGGAAATGATTAATTACACGAGTCCACTTTGGTAAAGTTTATGATTAAAGCGTAGATTAAGTGGAAATTTCTACTGTGGTACCAAATGGCCAGATGTAAATGTTATAAATGAACAACTTGCTCTTTGGAAACACCTACAAATTGATCAGGCTACTAAAATACTTGCTCATTGCTGTAAGACAATGCCTAATTCTCTATAGTTTCTTCCAAATTTCTGAAATATTTTCTGCTTTCTATACAGAAATATTCTCTTTCAACATCCTATATTTATTTAGACACTTCTGTCGAACAATTTTCTTCGTATTAATCCACTGTGGACCTTTGCATTGTATAGTTAGTAACAGCTAGCAGGACCAGCAATCCTAAAAGTTCTTGAAAACTTCTGCCAATGATGAATTATCACAAAAGTAATGATTGCGTAGCTACGTGTTCATGAAAGGCTTCCCCCACTTGTGTTTCAATATCATAGCTCCATTAAAGTGGCATAGAGAAAGAGAAGGAAAAAGAAAAAAAAATCTCTGGTTTTCCCCCATTCACATTATCTTTGCTTTACTGTCACTGTATTTACAGCTAATTGATGCCTTCTCCCTCAACCCATAGATTTAATGGTTGGCACCTCTTATACAATAGAACAACTCACCTCTTATACTTAAACTCGTTTTATTTGTTTAACTTGATTCGATCTATTGTAAATTTACTTTAATTATCTATCTAACAAAACAATCATGTTTCAATATCGATTTTTATTTATTTAATAAACAGGCTAAATTCGGATTCACATAATTTTGATTTATTTTTAATCTGATTCGATCCGTTGCCACCACAATTTTCGACGATTCATTGTTTTATTCAGATATAAATGAACTCCACTTTGATTCCAATTGGAAGAGGCTTTCTTGGAATCCAAATTGCAGCAATCTCTGTGATAATCCGGGCGACAGAGCAACCCGGCAACGACTTCCGCTGCTCGAGAAATTATCGCGTGCACTGCGCGCTAGACTCGGCGATGGCCCACCGCGATACACCGCGGCGAATAACTTTTCCCTTCGCTCAGTTTCAGGGTTATCCTTACACTGTTCTCACGCTGACCACAAGGCCTCATAATTGAGAGGACAAGCCTCGTTTTTATCCGAGTTTGGCCGCGTCCAATGACCACCCTCCTCGGTCAATGGGCCCGAGTCGCCCGCATATCCTTGGTCAATGGCCTTCGCCCCCGCACCCCAACAAAAAAAAAATGTTAACTAGGTGACATTAAGAAAAATGCCTAGGGTCGACGTTGGATAAAGATTAGAAAGGCAAACTCTTTCAAGTTATATGGTTATCAGCAAATATTTTATATAAGTTAAAAATGTTTGATGGCATTGCTGAGATCTATAAGATTCGACATGGAATATGCTAGCTCTACTGCAATTCATCAAAAAAAAAAAAAGGTCGACTGCAAGTGCGTTAGCCGAAGTTGAGTCCAAGATGAAGGCAATTTGAAAATGGTTGCTGCCTTTTACTTTATCAACAGCATGCGACTATTGAGGCAATGTCCACATGATGAATGAGATGGATATGATCCTTACGTAACTCAAACCTTGGCTTTTATTTGGAGACGTGGATTAGGGCCAAAATTAATTAGATGGATAAGAAGCCGTACATGCATATTGGAATCGTATAGCATGAGAAGAGTGCAACAAGTAGTTCTCTTGTGGCCTATATGTTAGATTAACTAAAAGGTCTTCAGCAATTGTCTTGGGAGGTTAAATCCTCCCCTGTTTGCGGTTGAATGAGTTGTGATTGAGAGACTAATATAATGCGACTATATGTCATGTGATTCACATCCCACATTAGATGTCACCCCTCCACTACAAGGGAAAGTTGTTTGTAGCCGTCCACGTAGAGAATTGTGATCCAATTTTTGGACAAGTAGCAAGCATTAAACTTTCAGAAATAATGAGACAACTTAGTTAAATGTGACATTACGTTCATCATGAAGTACACCAGTACATTGACTCATGACACAAAGCATGCATTATTTATATACACTAGAAACAAAAAAAAAAAAAAACAAAAACAAAAAGAAAGGGGGCAAGGCTTATCACGATGAAGAAAACCGTCCGATCGATCATCAAAAGTCCCGTGGATCCACGAATATAACGTCTGTGGACGGCGGAGATGCAATCCAGTTGTCATCCTTGGTATCGGCTTTGAGTCGCTTCATGCACCAGACGTCCTCGTCCCAGGAGAAGCGGCGCCAGTGGGGGACGGCGGCGCGGACGGGGTCGTGGCGGCCGACTTCGGCGACAACGGCAGCGCAGGTCTCGTCGGCGACGGCGAGGTTGTGGGCGAGGCGGCAGAGGGCGCGGAGGAGGCGGGGCCCCTCGGGCCCGGCCATTCGAAGCCCGTACATGAAGTAGACGCCGAAGGGGCGGAAGAAGTCGCGCACGGAGGGGAGCCGCATCCAGGGGACCCTTTCGTCGAGGGAGCGGAGGAGGGCGAGGGCAGCGCGCGCGGCGGCGGGGGCGCCGGAGACGCGGAGGCGGAAGACCCTGGTGCAGTCCCAGAGGGAAAGCAAAGCAAAAGATTCGGGAAGCGCGTGGGAGAGAGAGTAGAAAGAAGGAGGAGAGGAAGAAGAAGGGAGGGCGAGGAAGGAGCCGAGGGTGAAGGGGTGGGAGAGGAGGGAGGGGAGGTCGGAGGGGAGGAACTCGGTGGAGGAGGGGGGCAGGAAGCGGGCGTAGAGAGCGGCGGCGACGGAGGGGGGGAGGCGGACGAGGGTGGCGGAGGAGGACGGGGGGAGGTGGTGCGCGTGGACGGGGTGGACGAGGACGGCCGGCGATCGGAAGCGAGCGTAGGAAAGGCCGGCGAAAAGGTTGAGGGAGGCCGTGTTGGAGCCGTCGGTAGCCATGTACGCGTATTCGGCCCCGCGAGCCAAACACCACGCCTCCACTCTCTCCACCAGCTTCCTCCCGATTCCCAGCCGCCTGTACCAAAGAAGAATAAGGGCGCATGCTAGCAAAATAATGTAGAAGTAATCTAACGTGCACAACAGACGTAGGCACGACTATCGACGTCCACGTGTGCTGCATTGTGGTACCTTGGGGGCCACTGGGTGCATTATAGCTGTTGGAGGTGAGTCTTACTATCTTGCTCGCACGTCCGATTCTGCCGTAGTTCAATGACAGAGTTATGTGTGGTGGGGCGTGGCTCGTGGAACAGAAGGCAGGGGGTGAGAGAGATAAAAGAGAATAATAGTAAAGAAGACATATGGGTCCTTATGCTTCTTCTTCCCTATCCTTCTGCTGGAAAGATTACTGGCTTTAAGTGGCATCAAAAGGAG
This sequence comes from Phoenix dactylifera, assembly GCF_009389715.1. NCBI lineage: Eukaryota > Viridiplantae > Streptophyta > Magnoliopsida > Arecales > Arecaceae > Phoenix > Phoenix dactylifera. The sequence goes on along the minus strand of NC_052392.1, from coordinate 28,735,163 downwards.
TTCTTTTCCCCATATTTTCTCTCTCTTTCAATAGATAAAAGATGCAAATAGAAGCTAGTAAAGGAAAAAATGGGGGATAATGTCAGCACTGGATATCTATCTACATATAGAATTATGGTACAACGGTCGCTAAAGACGGAGCACTGAAAGAAAGAGGAGAACTGAAGGAGATGAACTAAAGTTCTACCCCAAAAGGAAAGAAAAGAAGCGCGCAGTAACGCACCTGTGAGAAGGGGAGACTCGGAGGCCGAGAACATAAGCCACCTTAACGTAGGCCGGGAGCTGGCTGCTGGATTCCCTCCCCCTTGACACCATCTTAACGCATGCTCTTATCACCCCCACCATCTCCTTCTTCTCCCCATACTCTGCCACCTATTTGTACAACACCAACAGCAGCACCATTTAAGTTTAAATTTTGTACATGGATTATGGGATTATCTACTTATGGTTTGTGGGAGTTACGGGGGTACGTACCAGCATGACATGGTCCGGGGTGTGTCGGACCCGGCATATGGGGTCACCTAATAGGTCTACATAGAGTGAAGTAGTCTTCTTTTTCTTGTTCTTCTTCTTGCCGCCGTCGGTGGCCGAGGTGGCGCTCGGGCCTACCTCGCACCGCTTCTCCATCTCCTCCACCGCCCTCGAGTCCTTCTCCATGTTGAACTCCCTCACTCTTATCATCTCCTTCAATTCCTTGCCCCTTTCTCTCTCTCTCTCTCTCTATCTCTATCTATCTATCTATCTATCTATCTATCTCTCTCTCAAGCTCAGTTCAAGCTCAAGCTTCACTATATATAGGTAGAGTGACCAACTTATACAAGAAGTGGACAGAGTGGTTGGATGGGGAGACAAAAAAAAAAAAAAACATGCTGGTTAACCATATTCTTATGGCAACAGATAATTTTTTCTTTTGCATACAACACCTTGGCAGGTTAGAATTTATAAGTTGATTCCATCTTTTAAAAGGTCATACCATTACTCTGAAAAATTGTATCCAGTTACCATATGACACTCTAATTAACATTCGACAACCAATTTTTCTTCTACATCCTCTCCTCCTTTCTTAACCCATGTTTTGATTCTGTTAGGCGTTCTTTATAGCTAGCAAATTGTGCCAACAATGTATGTAGATTATTGAACAGGCAAAGGTATCTAATGAATGGCTAATCTGTTGTCTTTGTGTAAATCATTATCGCAAGCTACAAATTGATTCTTGACTATGGTCATTTGCAAGCCATTAACAATATTGAACTTAAAAATGAAGTCATTTGTTCTTCGGGACAGATCGCAAAATAGGTGAAAAATGAGCATTTCTTAATGGTTAAATGCTTATGCCGAAATGAGCCATTTTCCTTAGTGGGTTGATTACATATTAGAGTAGTCTTATTTCTGATTGCCACCGATAATTAAGATAGTGAGAAGGAATTTTGTGTTTGTTAATGTTAATGCTTTGCTATATCATGATGATGAAAAAGGAACTGGATCATCAACAATAACATATTTGAGAAACCTCTGAATTTTATGCATTTGTAATTCTGTCCCCGAACTTAGGCAAGAACTTAACCAAACAACGAGCAATGGCTTGACGAGTGTTTTTTTTCGAGAAAAGGAGGAAAGCTCCATCCACTTCATGAAGAAAGCGACATTGCTCGGCAAGTACTGACCAATCGCACACAAGAGAAACATTAAGATGGCATACTGGACTTTGACCCAAAAGTGTTACAAGACAAACGAAATCCGCCATGACAAGTGTGGCAAATATGCGATCCCCTTCCTTGCACGAATGGATACAGCAATCACCTCAAGAGTTCCAAACCGAATCCCTGATTTTTGACCAGTCAACTCAGTTGCTTCTACCCGTCCCATCATCTCGAATTAAAAGATACATCAAAAGAAGCAAAGAAAAAAAAGTAGCCAATGAGATGCTTAGAATCAATTAATTTATTTATTTCTACCGTGTTGTGGCCACTAGATTAGATGCCTTCTTTTAGGCTAGTCTTCTGTGACGCATTCGGTGGATTGATATAAATCGCTCGCATAGAATAAAAATTAGAATAAGTTACAGCTCTCACACATTTAAATTTTGACCCAAAATACTTTGATCTTAAATTTTAATTTTTTTTAGTCGAATATTATTATTATTATTATTATTATTATTTTTATTATTTTTTGTTGTTGCATAACTCTCATGTGATGATAAAATAAGCTTACTATTTCTACAATATCCTTCCAACTAAATTAGAAGTTGAGGGGAGGAAGTATCGTCATGTGGAGAGATGGGGAAGAAGGCGGAGTTGTGGTTCAGGTTTGGGAGAGTGGCTGGTAAAGAGGTCTTGCCGGTGTGGTGGTGAGGCATCTTCCTTTGCCAAGTGCATGGCAATATCTCTTGTTGAATCTATAATAAATGGTTTTGTCCGAGGTCGCAGAGGGGTCTCCTCTCTTGTGCATCATCTAATCTGGCAAGCGGATCCTCCACCAGTTAGGGAGGGAAGACATGCCAAAATTTCTTAAAGTTCAATCTCTGCTTGAAGAACTCACTGCTCGACATGGAAAACATGAGCCTTCTTGATCAAAGTTTCTGCCTGAAACAAAGTAATCACTCGTCACAATATCTCCAGAAAAGAGCCTGCAGCCTCCTTGGGGAGTATCCCATGCACAGGCTCTATTCCACTCGGTCTTCAGCTCCCTCTAGCTATAGTTCATGAGCCTGTCATTTTCATCCAGCTTTTTCTTTCAAACATTAATTGTTGTTGCTTGTTGATTTGGAGACGGCTCTTACGTGAACTCAGTTTACTGCTTCCTCCTGTAAATAGCTCTTGCACATAATCCTTAATCAATAAAAATTCGGGTGGCTTTTTCCTAGCCTCTCTTACCATCAAAAGAAAAAAAAAGGATCGAACCTATGAACTTGAGCAATTTTCCCACGTCTTTCTCCTATTTATGACTCAGTTTTATGAGATTCCCACTACAAGTCTACAAAGCAATTATTTGGAGGCCCATCATCTCAAACCAGAGATTAATCGGATCTCTATTAAAGAATAGCAGTAGAATAAACATGTCAAAGAGAAGCAATGACGACTTCATCTCAAGAACGACAAAAATTGAACCAAATCTTTGTTAAGAGAATTTTCATTTCTTGGATCTATTGTTTATATAAGAGAATAAGTTCAACAAATAAAAACACAATCTTTTTCCCTTTTTTCCGGTTTACATAACATATATATATCAATAGGAGATTGAGAAGAAGAGAAGGGGATTGGAGACTAGGGTTTTCTTAGAGAAGGAAATGGAAGTGGAAGATGAGGGAGGAGGAAATTAATATTGTGATTTGGATTTAAACACAGAGGGTAATTTAGATATTTTATACAAATTGTTAACGGTTAAAATAATCATGTTGCAACGAAAAAATAAATTATACTATCTAATTAAAAAAAATTAAAATTTTTGAAGTAAAGTATTTTTCTATTAATTAAAGGGCAGGAAAAGAGGCACCTGAACTGCTAAACTAAGAGTTACCTAACTGAAAAAACTTGGACCGATCAATTTGGTCTCACTATTTAGAAGTCAAATCACGTGCCTTAAGAACAAGACATGGTCTAAAAGTCCTTCGGAGTGAAAAACGTCACATTCTAGAGGGCTGCATGCAGGCTTGCACGATTGATTTGGCCGCTTTGTTTCATGTTCGCAGTTGCCATCCACTCAATTGACGTGAGGAAAAACTGGCCTGGAGGACCACAATCACTCACTTACATCTTCTCCGTTTAGCTAGAGTTTACCTTTATAAAAAGCTTTTATCACTTGCTAATGAACCCTCCTTTCTTCACCATTTATAGATCTTTTGACTTCAAAAATAAAGTTTAGCAACTTATTAGGCCTTTCCAACTAGTTGACTTGTTGACTTGTTAACTTTTTTTTTTTGGTTCCATTGTATAATATTCTAATTTTGTTTTCTTTAAAAAATTCATTATTATTTGATTTGTTTGACCAAAGAAGTTGAAAAGGTGACCAACTTTTGAAAGGAAAAAGATTAACAAAAGCATGAAGGACTTATAAAGCATTAGTCTGCTTGACTTACAAATAATAATATATATTTCACATACTTATGAACAAATATTGTACACAGCCTAGTAGGAAAGCTGTAGCCAATTACTTCATGGTGGATGGAGTTGGATGGCCCTTTGTACACAGCCTAGAAGGAAAGTTGGAAGACTCTGAACTTTTTGCTTGGTTCTCAACATGCTTCATTGATCGATTTTTTCCAGCTATACTTTTGCATTATCAATTTTTGAGACACACTTTATTAAGCACTCTCATTTTGTTGCTTTGATTTGCATTGCTACAATCTATACAATATATTAAAGGGGAGTTCAAACCTCCACAACAGATGGCACATGTTGATTTTCTTCCTTAATTAGGCACCGGCTGCCATTTTTTCCACGGGTGCCCCATTTTTTTACAGCCCTTGCTCTCTTCAGAAGAGCTCTTTGAATGAGTAATCTGTGCATCATTTCGGCCACGTGGAAAAGTCTGGGAGTACCCTAGAAGTGGTGGAGTTAGGGTGATGCATCAACAGTGATTCTATATACTGCGAGGCTCAGGCTCATTGGGCCGGTCTATTGGCTAGATTCAGCATCCGAATATAGCCCGAGGCCCATCCAAACCAGAACTAGGGCAGAGCCTTGGTTGAGGACGATGAAGAAGGACAAGTCCTCCTCCTTCTTGGACTCTGCCGGAGACTAGAAAACCATAGTCTCCGCTCTATATAAACTTTCCTCATCCTCTCCTATTGGAGAACCAGCTCCAATTGGAGAGTAGTCACCGGATTTTTTAGATTTTTTTCTTCGATCGTCAATTGCCATCGCACCACCGCCAATGCCATTCATCGCTAGAAAGCCAGGTAAGAATCCAAAAATCTTTGGATCCCTCTTCCACGAACTTTGGAAGTTCATTTTTAGTCGGCGATCACCGGAATTTGGTCGAGAAGGAGCATAGCCCTTGTTTTTCCTGTTTTTTTAAAAACCGACCTTCTACTTCTATTTTTCGGCAAGTTCTGCCGCTGATTCTTTTCTCCAAGGCCATCCTCGGTTCCTCCGCAGCAGCCTATGGTCAAGCTGGAGATTCGGCCGCCGGATTGGCTGTTTCACGACTTTAGGGGTCGAAACCCCTATTTTTAACTTTTTTTGCCGTCGTCGGCTGCCATTCGCTGCCAACCACCTATTAGCTAAACCTTGCTGCCTCCTGTCATCGTCGGAGCTGGCCACCACGGTTTCTCCCTGGATCTGACCAGAGAGGAGAGACGAACTCTTCCCTATTTTGAGAAAGAAGAAGAGAGAGATTCTCTTCTTCTCTCTCTTCACTCCTCTCTCCTCTCTCTTACTCTTTTTCTCTCTTATTTTTTTCTCTTTACTGGACTTTCTCTCTCTACTCTTTCTAGAAATGATAGACCCAGTAAAATACTTCTCTTTGTGATTTTGGATCCACCTTGGTGAAAGACTTGATCCATGGTCGGTGGGCGGTGTGCTAACCACCACCTTAGTCTTTCTCAGATATTGTTAGAATTGGTCACCATGATCTCTACTGAAACTCCTTATCCAAGTGTAAGTATGATCAGATAAATTTTGCTTTAATTGGACCCCATAATTATGACTCTTAGTAATTTCTGGATCGACTTAGATGAAGGATCCTGATCTAGAATCATCGGGCGGCGTGTTAGTGTCCACTCTGGTCCTGTTACACACTAGTAAATTTGAACCATATATGCCCTAGTCCAAACATAATTCGATGAATTTTACTTTGATCGAACCGATGAGGATGTTGGGCACTCTCACTTGGTCAGCTATATGTGAGTATTGGAATTTAAGATTTTTATTTAAAAAATAATAATTATGATAAAATTTTAATAAAAAATATTTTTTTAAAATATTAGACTTTGAGAAAGATTTTTGAGATTAATTAGATCTGTTAGTTGGATTGCATTCGCAAGGTAGGTAATGTTTCATTTTTTCTAAATTTATCAGCAATCATTAAATTATTTTATGCATGATTGTTGAGTGGTATTATTCATGATGCATAAATTTGATGGATAATATAATATTTTGAAAACTATTATTTTAAAATATTATGACGATATACGACCTTATTATGGATATAATTGATTGATTTTGACTCCGCATGATTTTAAAACTAAAATATAAAATTTAGAACTATTTGAATTTTGACCTGCCTATGTTGAGGACCCCGTTAATGGAGGCTAATACGTTGGTATATAATTTATCCTAAAGATTGTGTCCAAGATGATTAGTGATATACCGCCAGCAGACCAGCAATTCTAAAAGACTTTGCTGCAAGATGAAGCACAGCTCACCGCAAGAAGTTAGTCGGTATTTTGATCCTGTCATAGGATGATGTAGTCATAGCTCAAGATCGATAAGATGAATTGAATATTTAAAAGAATTTAAATCCATGAATAGAATTTTAATATTTTTAGAAGAGTTTGATTCATATATTAGTACTGTATATATGCTTATTTTTTGCAAATTATTATCTATTCGATTGCTTGATTTGTTCAGCTAAAGTAACTATTGCTTACTGGGATATCTAGCCCATTATACGACATTTTATTTTTTCACAGATTCAGAGAACTAGACTACCAGAGTTTTCATTATGAAAAATAGACTAGCAGAACTTTGGTACAAGTTATCTTAAAATAAAGTTTATTTAAATTGATGTACTACTCTAGAATATTGCTGGAATCGTGAGATATTTAAATGTAATTATTATTTAAATTGTTATTATTATTTAAATTTGTATATTATTATTTAAACTATTTTGCTGCATATTTATGAGATCATGTTGAGATGTTCTGCATGCTATAGAGAGAGTTTTGTATGAGTATGCGGCGGTTGTCACGACCTCCATTTCGTGAACTCAGGTCGGAGGTGTGACATATACAATCCTTGGCAATAATCAGAGGTGGAGATTCAAGCATCTTTAAATGTGATTTGCCTGCTCTTGGGATGTGTCATCTTGCGGATGCTCCAAATTAAATTACCGGGCCCATGTTACATGACTGGAGGAGGAAAAAATATCAATGGGTATCATGTGATAGATTTGGAAACAAAGTGGGTCATTCACATACACTGCACGCGTCCTAATAGTTATTTCTCCTCGGCGCAACAATCTTAGGTCGTGCGGTCTGTTTGTTTCTGAAAGTCGAAAGCTGAACACGTGGGGTGTTGCTCCCACGAGGGCACTTCCCATAGTTTTGCCGACCTAGCCTTCTTCTCCCTCTAGCTGCAATGTGCATGGGGCATTAGGTGCGAGGGTTGTTTGAAGCAATGAAAGGAAAGGAGGAAATAGGCCGGATGGTGGAGAAGATATAGTGACGAGCTGGGAGAAAAATTTCTTGTTTTTTTTTTCTTGAAAAGGGAAGGGAACATATGTATTTTTTTCTCTCTCTTTGAGTTATTGTGCAGAATAGGACAGGTCTAGTCCTATGACGACTGCTGATGGGACATATGCCGGGCATCACCCGACCTGCATCCCTGCCAGGCAGATGCTGAGTGCCTAGCGGTTTTTAGTAACAAGGGAAAAATGAGCTGGGGATATGGGTGGCTGGGTGGAGAAAAAATAGTTAAAAAAAAAGTAAATGGAGAGGAATTCGGTGGGATAGGAATTCTTGGGATGGAAAAAAAAATATAAACAATAAGAAAAACCTTAGTTAGGAAAGGATTTTTTTGTGTTAGAAAAAATTAGAATAATGATATAAACTAAAAAAAAATTCAATTTCTTTTTTGTTTGTGCTGAAATGGATGTATCATATATAGTGGGTACGAATGCACTCCAAAAAATCAAAAGATAACAAGTCCCAAAATGCACCGGGTAGTCTCATCTCTTCCAGCCATAGGTTGGTTAGTCACATAGGAGGCTACCTAATCTGCTGCACCGTTGGTCTCTCGATATACAAGCTTGGTCTGCAAAGTTATCCCACCCCTCACCATCTTCCGAATATCCCTAAGGAGCGTATGGTAATCACCCACCTCACCCATACTGTGCTAGATCCAACCATAACAGTAGCCGAGTCGCCCTCAAGCATTAAGGTATTGGCCTGTAACATGCGTCCGGCATACCTTAGGCTGGTCCAGGCAGTCCTCAACTCCGTGCTCGGGACAGAGGTATCGAAGATCTAGCAACCACCAGCCGCAATCACCCAAGAGTCTGAACCCTTAATGACGAAGCTCGTTTCTCCCCTGATGTCGCCATCTAGCACACATTCGTCAAAATTAACCTTGAGCAAGCTCGAGAGTGGGGGCTTCCAGATGAAGAACACTAAGCGAGATGCTCCAGGAGCAGGATAGGAGCCCTAGGTGTCCTGAGCTAGCAAGGTACCATCCAACAGATGTGACTGAGTCATCTCAGCTGCCTGGCTCCAAGCCCTCTCGACGACGAACCTCGATGGGGGGCAGCTCTCACCAAACGTCCAAGCATTCATGGATAGCCAGTTTTGGTATGCTAAACATGTCATCACAGTAGCCACCCGCCTGGATCGTGGGGCGGATACCCATAGACTGACCTCCTGCAGGAATGACAATGTATCACCCCAAATCCCAGATGGGACCATGGCATACTCCCATATCCCCAGCTCGCGTTGACACTAGAACAAGGCATAATCCATAGACTCAGCCACGAGGCACAAAGGACACTAGAGATGGATGTCTAGGCCCCTTGTACTTAGGATGAGCCTAGGCGGGAGCCATCCTCAAGCAATCTTCCAGAGGAATAGGGCTACCCTAAGTTGCAGATCGAAGCACCAAACCCATGCATAGTCAACACCCGGGTGCTGCTCACTCTGGAAGAGGCTGTAAATATCACCAACCCTCACTGAAGATCTGCAGGACAAGCTCCATACCCTCACGTCGGGGCTAGCGCATTTGGAAACTGGTACTGAACGGATCTCTCAGCAATCTGACCTCCAAATAGCTGGGCCACGCGGGTAGCATCCCACCTTACCCCTCCAGGAAGGAGAAGGTCATAGACCAACATTCCTCCTAGGGCGTCGATGCTGACCATGGTCGGTCACTGCCCCAATAGCAATGAGTCCACCCACGCGACATCCATCACAACCAGATTCTGCCCATCACCGATAAGCCACCTGTAATTAGACAAAATAAGAGGCACATACCTGCTGATTTTTTGCCACAAGGGGGAGCAGCACCAACCCCTAACCACCAGCTCACCTGCCTGAATCGAACCATACTGATCTGCCATCACCTGACTCCAAAAGCATTGGGATGCCAGGTCGCATGCCGGGCGATCAAGGCTTCTCTCCACGTCATGAGAGATTGCACTCCCAGACCGTCGGAGCTGGTCGGCTGACAGACAGACTCCCAAGCCATGAGGTGCACCCCACGACCTCTACCGAGCGATACCTAGAGGAAACCCCTAAGAAGCTGCTCGATCCTTACCAGCACCTTCAGAACTATAGTATGAGACATAAGGTAAATCGGCATAAAACACATAACTAACCTCACCGGGGTCACTCTAGCCATCATAGATAGAGAGGCCGCTCTTCAGCCCTCCAGCCACTCCTCGACATGCTACACTACTTCGAGGCACTCGAACACGCGAAGCCTCTTCCCGGACATAGGGGATGCCCAAGTGACACCAGGACCCCACTTGCTCCCTCATAGCAAAAAGTCCGCGAATCTCCTACCGAACACGCATCTCCATGCTCGGACTGAAACAAACTGCGAACTTGCAAAAGTTCACCCTCTGATCAGACACCAAGCAATAATCCTCTAGTATATTTATGAGAGCTCTGGCATCCCGCATCCTGGCCCTGGACAAAAGGAGACAATCGTCAGCAAATAGGAGATGAGATACAGGGCGGGCTTCAGAGGCTAGAACAAAAGCCTCCAGCTCCCACGACTTACAAACAGCTCGTAGTGCATGGAAAAGAACATCAGCACAAATAATAAATAAGTATGGGGATAAGGAACATCCTTGGTGCAACCCGATGGTGGACCGGAAGAACGGCGATGGAGTGTCGTTAACTAAAATTGAAAAGGATGGCCCCAGCACGCACTTAAGTATCCAATCTATCCACGTCTCATGGAACCCCAAGCTCTCCATTGCTCATCTGAGGAAGTACCATCGGACTTTGTCATATGCTCGCTCCATGTCAATTTTGACTGCCATAAGGCAGCAACGCCTCGGAGCAAGGTGCAGTTCTCACATCATCTCCTGTGTGATCATAACATTGTTGGTGATGTTTCTCCCTCCAACGAAAGCCTTTGCTCCTAACAAATGAGCCCAGGCAATAGGGGTTTCATCCTGCTTACTAGAATCTTGGCAACTATCTTATAAAGGGTTGTGCATAGGCTGATAGGCCAATAGTGGCATGGTTCCTCTGCATCACTCTTCTTCGAGATCAGGGTTACCAGAGTGGCCTTCCACTTGTCCGCCATGGATGTCGTACTAAATAACAGCTAGACTACCTCCACCACTGCCCTCCCGATAATACCCTAGTCTTTGCGAAAGAAGAAGAGAGGAAAGCCATCAAGTCTTAGGGCCTTGTCCTCTCTCAGGGCCCAAACCACCCCCTTGATCTCAATCTTGGAGACTGCTCTGACTAAGAGACCATTCTCAACTACCTCAACCCTAGAGTTAGGCTGAGGGAGCTGAAAGTCACCCTAGACTCCGTCGTCCTCCATCCACCTGGACATAAAGAAGCCCACCAGCGCAGTAGATCAGGCCACAAGGAAGGGCATGGAAGGTTCCCTATATGCCTGAGATTTTTTTCCCTATGTACTCGCATTAAGGGTGACCATCAGTATGATGAGCCTCAATTTGTCGATCTCCTCTCTTCAAATCTAAGATCAAAAAATAAGTTTTGACTTCCAGGGTACTACATCATCAAAAGGTGTGGCAAATTTTTTTTTGTATACGCCTCTAGAAGATAAATAATTTTTTTTATTAATTAAATGATGCCATTGCATTCTTTGGTGAAGTGTTTGTTGGAAACCTGTGAACCTCTCCCATTCAATGTTTTAAGTCATTTTTTTTTTAAAAAAAGGTTTCAATGTTGTTAGGTATTATTTTTATCGATCCATCCGGGCATCTGCTATTAGATTGTTATGAGGATAATCAAGTAGAGAGGGTGAAAAAATCCTTAAAATCCTTTTCTTAGCCATGAATAATAATTATTAAAAATAATATATATATATATAAAATTTTATCTTAGTTTGAAATCATGTGGAAATCTAAATTTAAACAAATTATTATTTCACCTTTTTGATTCAAAACCAATATTCTCGTACATTATGTTGAAATAAAAGTTGCCATTTCTCTTTTTTGTTGTAGGTGGCATTTACGGACCATATCTGCACATCCAACAAGCAATTCTTTCTCTAAAGGTTTTTTTTTTTATGTATGTATATATATAATGCTGAATATTAAAATTAGGATATCATTATTTGTCTGGATATTTTTTTTTCTTAAGTTTGATTTTGACCGTATTTTTTCCACATTTCCATATTTTTTAGAATAATTTTTGAAGTTGAATTCATCTTTATTATTTAGGATCTATATGTGTAGTGTTGTTTGTTTTAATGTTGATGTATTGGTTCTTTTTTTTCATTTTAAGTTGCTTAAATTGCATTTTTAATTTTTTTTTTTTGAAATTTTTTTCTATTGATTACTTATTTTGCGGTCCACTATAACTGCAGATATGGATATAGTTAAGATTTCATCCAAAGTTATGTTGGAAAAAATTATCTCCAGGCTAGCTCTTCCAAGACTAATTTATGCAATTGAGTTGCGAGATAGAATTTTTTGCATCCGTTGTGGATATTGTACTAGCCTAGGACGAGTCATCTGAAGTAAGTAGGATCTAGGAACAATGGGGTGGAGACTAGAGCAAATCAGAAAATCGCCTCAGGACTTGTAATTAGAAAGTTGAAGAACCAATTTAATTTCAAAATTAAAGATTTTAATTTCAAAGATAAATAATATTTTAAATATCTGTAGGAGAGAACCCATGCTACTCACGATGATCTTGGGGTCCACATAGGCAACTTTAGTGGGACCACCATTTGTCACTTAAAGATATAAAAAATTAATGTCTGACTTTGATGAGTTAGAAGAAGCGGGTCACTAAATATAGAAAAATATTTTGACCTAACTTGGAATCATGTGTAGGTCAAAAACAATCTGTAAAAGGGTTTGACCAGCTTTTTTTATATTTTTAGCCTATGTGGAAAATATGTGCAATGAATGAATCATTTTTATCGTCGCTTCTTTTGGGAAAAAATTATGATATATTTTGCTATGTCCAATGTAACATTTGGTTACTTTATCAATGCATGTTTCTTGTATTAATCTTCTCCCCACCCCCATTCCCTCTCCTTTTTTTTTTTGTCCATTTACCTGGGACTATTAGTTGCAAACTTATGTTTAACCATATTTGAATCTGTATTCTCAAACTTAAATAAAAAGAAACCTTGGCATTGGCATTGTTTGTCCTTTTGTTTTTTCCCTTTATGTTTTTCTTATTTTTCAGAAAATAGAATGGATCCAACAGAAGCATCTAGACAAAATAGAATAAAAAGAATTTGATATTATTGCTCAATGAGAGGCTCGGAGATCACTGAAAATTAATGATCATTTGAGTAATAATACTGGAAAACAACAATTCATACATGCACATTCGCATCACATAATTAACTGTGAAAGGAGCCTAGATAGTCGTACATCTGAAAAAAAAAATTATTCCTAATCGGATCGAGTAAGTTGTTATCATCGAAAATACAAGTAATGTAGCTGGTGGACCTAATAATTTTCAAAGTGTTGTTCTAGATAAAGTGTGTGAAAGAACTATTACAGGTAATTTTTTTTGAAGGAAATGAAAGAGATGCTACATAAACGATAGATGAAGGTATATTTTATTAATTCAAGAACAAAATAATTAATTTGTATATCTATGATATTTGTTGATGTTTGAGTTTATTACTACTTTGAGAAAAATAGTTCATCAAGATGCAGATTTCAGCACAAATTCTACCAACCAACAGAATCTTTACCGGTCAAAATGCGGTACATTATGCTCTAAAAGATAAAGTAAGCCTTTTAGCAATTTCATATTTTTTCCCAAGGTATTTTTTCGATGGCGGGTTGTTCATTTTTTTTTTTGTAGGAAAATTTAATGAGCCACTAAATCTTGGATTACTCGAACATCAATGGAAATTATGTAAAGCTTTATTCTGGTATAAAGAATGTATATGCAAATTGCATATTACAACCAAACCTATATTTATTTTATGTTGCTGAGAAGGAAGAGTTGATCTTCATTGCTCGAACAAACCCCACCTTTTCTAGATGCTTTATTAGATTATAGTGGAGGGAAAAGTGCTTCAAAGTTTCGAGAGAATATAAGAGCATACAACTTACATTTACATCGATTGGAACAAAAATCGATAATGATTTTAATAATAGTCCAGGACCATATGTTTTCCAATTGGCCAAAAACATCACAAAATCGGTTCACTCCTTTCAATTGATGGAGAGAAGCCAAAATTTGCTCTGCTATACATATATGATACCGGAAATGAAGTTGGCAATAGAATGAAAGCATTGAATTTGAATGATAATTCCTTAGCGATATAATGAAAGCATTGCATTCAAATGATAATTTCTTAGATATATATCAAGAAATTGTAGAAATAATCAGAGTTTGATCATAAAAATCAGATTGTTAAAGGTTTCAGAATGTGTGAGAGATCATTTTAAACAATCAGAGTTTTGCCCATACAACTAAGATTGTTGGGTAAATGTCCGGGAGATAGTTTGCACTATAATACTCTTTCATATTTGCAAATAGTAGATTTGATTATCGGTGATTTAGGCTATGTGAATCGCCAGTGTGATATTATCATAGAACATAAAATGGAAGGATTGAAGTGTATTAGCAATGTACACCCTAGCTTTGTGGCTATGCAGTATCCGATCTTATTTCCATTTGGTGGAGATAGTTTTAGAATTGATATTAAGTATAAAGACGATTTGCATAGACGCTCCATTAGTAGGCACTTATAGACTACAACAGAGAATGAATGAAGGAAAAACATTAAGAAGAAGAGAAAGATTATTACAACAGTATATTGTCGATGTTTTTTCATATATTGAAAAAGAAAGGCTTGATTATACTAGAAAGAATCAATAACATCTTAGATCAGTGGTAATAAATGAATTAAAAATGCAGTTGTAAGTGGTGATGCCGACTGTAAAACAATTAGGAAAAGAATCATAGTATCATCAAGTTTTACTGGAAGCCTAAGGTATATGATTCAAAATTACTAAGATGCGATGGCTATTTGCAGAAGGTACCAGCATCCTAGGGCTCGTTTGGTTCGCAGGAAAAGGAGGGGGGAAAGTGTGGTCAACGGGAAAGTAATGAAATGCCTCTTGTTTGGTTGGAGTTTTCAAAGGAGAGAGATGGGAAAGTTGTATTCCCATGGGAATATGATTCCCACATTTCATGGGAAAGTCTTTCCCATGAGAAACATGGGAAAGTTACTTTCCCATGAGGTGGGAATCACTCCTTGTTTATTTTTTCCCAAAAAGACCCTTCAGCATTAAAGAGGCATTAAAGACCTAATTTTTATTAAGGGTATAATAGGAATTATACATAACTTTCCTAGGAAAGTGGATGGTCAACCAAACATAAGCATTTTGGAAATTTGTCACTTTCCCATGGTTAACCAAACATGCCAAAAGTACTTTCCTAGGTATCCTCTTCCTAGGAATCTGATTCCCAGGAATCATATTCCTAAGAGGGAAAATACTTCCCGCGAACCAAACGAGCCCCTAATCTATTCATTATATTTACTTGCAATGTCCAGGGGTCGGATATTCTGTCTGCTTTGAACCTAATTTCGAGACAAAGATTTGAAGATAGACATAATATTGTTAGCACAGTTTTCAAATTAAACTTAAAAGAATTGATGTTGAATATTACGAAACCATAGCATTTTGGAAGAATTGTTGAAGGTATTGTCAACCTTATTGTTGTTGAATCCTCAATATTTATTCATCCACATAATTCCAACCAATGTTCTAATAGAATTATTATTGTTTTCGCCATTTGCAGCTATATACACAATAGAGTTTCAAAAGCATGCTTTGTCGCACATTCATATTTTACTTTGGTTGGATGTCGATCATGCGTATCCAACACCGGCGGATATAGATTCTATAAATTATGCAGAAATACCTAATAAAAATAAAAACCTAGTTGGATATGAAAGAGTTGCAAAATTTATGATGCATGGTCCAAGTGAATTGTACAATTCTGGATCACCATGCATTGGTGAAAGGCCACTTTTCTAAATATTTCCCAAAAAATTTCATGCAGAGACAGTGATTGATGAAAATGGTTTTGACATTTACAAAAGAAAGAATAATGGACGATATGCTATGAAAAATAGGATTGAGCTTGTTCCACATAATTTAGATTTAATAATCTGCTATCAAGATCATATAGATATTGAACGATGCAATACATCAAGGATAATTAAATGTATATTTAAATATGCTGACAAAGGTGTCGATAGGGAAAGTGCTGTTATAACAAAAAATATTTTGATTAGTGATGATATTTAGAAAAAATTATAGAAATACTTCTTCAAGTTTGGGTCAGTTGCATTTAGATCCAAAAAATTTAAAAAGTTTCAATTAGCCACCAAAACTTTATTTTCATTGCAATGTGGTCCGGCCATCTTTCTCAATACATTGTTAACAAAGAGATAAAAAAAGAGCAAAATGCTCTTGATTTAAAGAGGTCGGATTAAAACTTTCTTGTGATCTCAAAATGCTCTATCCTTTTGATTCACCTTGCAAACAGATCTTAAAATGCTACATCCTTTGTTATTCATCCACCTGCACAGATATCAAAATACTCACTACAGGAAAACCAACCTATCCCGACGCATTTTACGACCTTTAGCGACGCTTATAAGCGTCGGCTAAAGTCCCGCTGACGCTTCTCAAAGTATCGCTAAAGCGTCGGCAATACTTGAGTGGAAAAAGTTTTTCCCGACACTTCTTAAAAGCATTGTAAAAGGTAGGTTTTTAGCGACGCTTAAAAACGTTGCTAAAAGCGTCAAGGCCGACACTTATAAACGTCGGCGTTAGCCAACATTTTTTTAAAAAAAAAAAATTTCTTCACTGGGTGGACCTGGAGACCGTCCAGTGAAGACGGACATCTAATTCGATCCAGAAACCCTAATTCTATCCAGAAAAATTAAGTAGCAAAAGATACGAAAGCATACTTTAAGAACATCCGATTTAGAGTTCAGGAAATAAAGATCTATATCTAAAAGAAAAGAACTAAAATTGAGAAGTATGAAGACGGGATCAAATTGGAAGAGAAGGCGACCTTGACCAAAAAACAAGAGAGAAGGCGGCTACGGTCGTACCTTAAGAAATCAAGGGAAAGTTAGGCAGAATCGGCCCTTCTCCTTCTTTTTTTTTTTTTTGCTAAAGGCCCTTCTCCTTCTTCATAGCGAGTAGAAACCACCAAGAAACGATTGATAAAAAGAAATTGGGGAACGAATTAGCATATCCCGACGCCACCATCTCCTTCTCCTCGATGCACCTCCTCAACCCCTGGGCATTCATGGTCGCCTCTGCCTACCCACATCAAAATCAAAACTTCCTCATAAAAAACCAAACCCTAGAAACCCAGGAACAAGAAGAAGCCGCAAAAGATCAAAGAACCTGCACCTTATATTGCTCTACACGCTTCTCGGTCTCCTTGAGGCGCTCCTCAAGGACGAAGATCTGATCTTGGAGGCAGCGGCGGGCGTCTTCGGAAGCAAGGACCTTGAGGCGGAGGTTCTTGTCAGAGATTGGGAGGCCGAGCGAGTTCTCACTGGATTCACGGATGTACTCGTCGGTCTCTGGATCCATGGTCTCTTGGCCAAGAAAACGTATAAACCCTAGAAATCCTAAATATTTGGCTGCAGTCAAGAAGTAGGGAACCTCGGAAGCCCGTGGAAGAGGGAGTAAGGCGGATCGAGAGAGAACCCTAACCTGTAGATCTGAACGCCTGGGGTCATCTTTCATCCTCCTCGCTTGCCTGGAGTCATCTGAATGCGGTGGATTGTCGGCGTTGTAGGGAGGAGGAGAGGAGAGGATCGAGAGGGTTATAAGAGCTAAAAAAGAAGGGAGAGGTGATGCCGAACCTGGTGCTGGAGAACCTGGTGGATTTCCCTCCTCCTTTTCCTCCTCCTTTTCAGCGGGATGGAGGCGAGAGAGGGGGGAGGCGGTGGATTGTCAGCGCCGTAGGAAGGAGGAGAGGAGAGGAGAGGGTTATAACAGCTAGGGCATCGATCGATGGGAGAATGATATTTGAGTAAATTTGGCCTCCGACGACGCTTATAAGCGTCGTCGTAGGTCCATTAATGACGCTTTTTAAGCGTCGTTGATTTCCAAGCTATACCGACGCTTTTTAGAAGCGTCGGCAAAGTTCGGCGGTGAAGGGGGATTTTCCGACGCTTTTCCCTAGCGTCGGGATAAAAGCGTCGGGAAATCTCCATTTTCCTGTAGTGACTTTATCTTTTATCATTCATCTACCTTCATAGATCTTAAAGCAATTCATCCTTTATCATTCATCTGCCTAGACAGATCTTAAAGCGCTCCATCCTTTATCATCCATCTATCCCTAGAAATCTCAAAATAATTTATTTAACCATCCATTGCATAGATCTCAATACGCTCTATCCTCTAACATCGCTCCACCTACACAGATCTCAATGCGCTCCATTCTATCTCATCCATCTACCTGCATAGATCTAAAGCACTCAATTCTCTATCATCCATCCATCTTTAAAAATCTCAAAGCACTCTATCCTCTATCACTTGCCCGCTGCACAAATCTCAAAGCACTTAGTTCGTTGTTAGTAATCTGCTTGCCATAGATCTCAAAGTACTCCATTCATGTGACTGCTCTTCCCCTCCTTTTCAATTGACGCCAAAATAAGAGCACCTTGATAAGTTAGTGGGAAGTGCAACTCTGAAATTTTATAAAAATTTATTTATCAGATAATGTCCATATGATAACATTTTGTAATGCATTACAACAAATTTGAAGTTTTAGTGGTTGATTGACATTTTTAAATTTATAGGATCTAAATGTAAATCGTTAAATGTGGAGGGATACCTTCATAATTTTTTCTAAGATGTAATAGGTCTCATAAAACTTTCATGCACATCTTATAAGCATTCCGCACTATTTTTTTTCAATATAATATCTATATTATTACTTCTCCGATAAGTTAAATGATTCATTTTGTAGCTTTTGAGAATTAACGAAGCAGCATATCAGCACCAAAAACTTAATTGGAGATCAATCATTATAGATGAGGGCAATTAGTTTTCAGAACTTAAACGGGAGGGTGATCATTGGCGACAAGGTAAGGGGGAGAAAGGACGCACGCGTCACGAGCAAGATAGGGGGAGTCCGGCATTGGTCATTTCATGTCATGATGGGGGCATTCTCCCTACGCCCCAGATGCTTATCATGTCTCCTCCTCATGAATCCCATCATGGCCAGGTGTGGGCAGAGCCGCAGTCCAGAGAGAGAGAGAGAGAGAGAGAGGGAGAGAACAGGTTCCTCGAATCCAAGCTGGCGGTCTGGATACGTTGCTAGATCTGGATGACGTCCTCGAAACTTTTGCTTGCAATTGGTTGACTTACGTGTAAAAAAAAAAAAAAAAGAAAGAAAGAGATGCACGCTTTGGCTTGCTTTCCTCGGGCTCCGTGAGAGAGAACATGCTTTATCGAGCCCAACCCTTCATTTCCTAATTGACGCATATATCTCGTGTCCGTTGTCCTCCTCTCCAGAAAGTGGATGAGAAGTTCGTACTTTTTTAAGCTTGCAGCGCCCGTTCTAACCCAAAAAAAAAAAAAAAAAAAAAAAAAGAAGCTTGCAGCGCCCACAACTAGTCGGCACGAAAGAGCATACATCAAATTATCCATATCCATATTTAACCATATTCAGAGTAAAGTCCATATTAAGGTATCATTTTAAAGTCCATATTAAGATTGTTTGTGGCTAGTGGGCAGACACACTTTTGAGTCATCTATTTTGAGAGCAGAGCTTAGAGCAGCATGAAAGAGTGTCTCCTATACGAGACGAGTTCTGGAAGTCCAGTGCATCATTCTAAAGGAAGACTCAGTAAAGGTAGTAGAGTGGATTCTGCAGGAGAAGTCGGAGTCTTCAACCATCTGCTTCTAGAAGACATCAGACGGTTATTACAGAAGTGTGCTGTGTTTCAGGTTGGCCATGTGTTTCGGAAGGCGAACAGAACTACTGACTGAGTCACCTCCTTTGCTGCTTATCACTCTGGAGAGATTTTGTGGACTTACTGTGTACCTGATCCTCCACCGCTGTGGAGTATTTTAGCCTGTGACTCTGTTGGCAATGCTCATATGAGATTAATATATCTTGCCGGTTTACTTAAAAAAAAAAAAGGCCTCTCTTGATTTTTTTTAAAAGACAAATATTATTAAAATTGAAATAATTTAATGACTAATTGGCTACTTTTTTGGCACAGCACTTGTCCACTAACAATTTGATCTGGCAGATGCATTTTGGAAGAGAGGAGAGAAAGAATCATATCTGACGGACTATCTAGGCTCAAATACTTGGAGATGCACCCATCGAAATGCAAACCAATAACTACCTCTAACTAGGGAGGGGTGCTTTGTTTCTATTTCTTGCTAAACTCCTATCTTTTGTCCTCTCCTCCCTAGGATATGAATGAACTCTAGTACTTATTGAAGCTGCTAAGAAGATATATCTAATTACACGTATCCACATTTAACGATGTACAATACGTACCAAAATAGAAAATTTCTAGAATCCATATTTAGGCATGGTCCAAAGTTCAAGCTTACAAAGGTCTTAAATTAGACTACACCAATGCGTTCGATTAACTCTACCAATTCCATTTTTTTTACTTTTTTTTTAGAAGAATAAGGTGGTTTTGGTCAAATTTGAGACCTCTCATTTCGAAAACAAGGTGCCAATCAACTAATCTAGCAGCCATTAGCTTCAGCATATTCTAAATTATCTTAAGATTTTGGTCGACGTAAATTTGATTTTTAGCAATTGTCTAGATGTTCGTTCTATAGAGTAGAATATTTTCTATTGGATAGCAACTAACTGAGAGGAGAATATGGAGGAAGAAGAAATAATAAAAAGAAGGAGATGGACATTTGAATTAACCATGACTTTTCATGTTTCAAATCCTAAAATTTTGACATAATGGATTGATCGGCTCCTCCATTCCTTCTGCTTCTCCTCCACACCACCATGAGCTCATGTCGTCGAAGGATTGTGATGGACATCAGTATCACAATCTCATAGCAATCAAAGGATTTGCTATCGAAGTAATTTAAGATACATAGTAAAGCTTTCTTTTAATCCATTCACCTCTTTTATCAGTATGTCAAACTTCTAATTTATGGCAGGATCACATGGTGGCACATTTTAGCTTTTCATCTCAATATTTCTTTTGAAGTGGTATAGGTGGTGATTGGGCACGGTTCACCTGAAGCTCCTTCCGTGGTGCCTCATCCCACTTTTAGTTTGATAGTGATACCAACCCAAGCAAAGCATGATTCAATTATAACTACTACACATGAGACCATGAGCCTTTTCAATCATTGCAAATCCATCTTCTTAGGAAAACAAAATTTAATATGAGTATTGGCAGCACAAGATCTAACCCTCTCCATCCTCTCCATTCTTTTATCTTTTAACATAGATTTATTATTTAGCATGATTGGTGCTAATTAATGGCACTAGTGGCAGCTATTCCTTAAAGACCACCTAAAGCTGAACCTAAGAGGAACATTGCTCATTGGATTTATCTTTTTTTGTTTTGTAGGAAAAGATGGGGGGACCTATCCTTCTTTATTTCAATAAAGAGGTGCAATGGATCTGTAAAGGTCTCATACATAACCAATTGATAGCCCTCCTTCATGTATGATCCAATCTTACTCCCCTTTGAGGACATTCCATTACTCTCCAATCAAGTTCCATGTCCCATTACTCTTTTAATTAAGTGCACCACACGTTATAGCTCTAGTCTAAGAATCTGTTCTTCAAGAGCCACACTTCACTATAATATATTATCTTTGAAATGGAGTTACGTCGAGTTTTACTACATCTATACCAGAGTTTGTTTCAATGCCTGAAGCCTGTAATCAAACACTGCATCATTGAGTCAACTTTTATCATGACTTCACTCTACTACCGAAGTGCCTTTACAAATTCAAAAGTTATGATTTTGGCACCATCGGCTTTGATTTTACTTGTTGGGGAGATGGAGAGTCGAATACTAGGAGTTAATATACAAGTTGGAACCCAATTCAACCAAAAACCCTAAGGCCCTGTTTGGAGAGCTTTTGGAGAGCCAAAAGGCACTTTCTGACCCTCTAAAATCATTTTTAAATAAAAAATAGTGTTTGGTAAAATTTTCGGAAAGCTGTTCAGTTTTTGCGGAAAGCTGAAAATAGCTTTGGGGAGAAGCTCTAATTTGGAGCTTTCCGAAAATGCTGTTTTCATCTTTGTCGGAAAGCTGTTTTTTGGATCAAAAGCTTCGTCGCAAGAGACGAAGCGAGACTAATCGATTGCGAGAGAGCATCGAGTGGTTTACTTGAAGCAGCGAGTGAACGAGTGGACCGTGGCGAGTGGGCCGGGATTTTTTTAGGTCGCGATATCCCCATTTAAATCTCACTTTTTTTTCTCAAAACTCTCATCCCGCTTCTTCTTATTTCACCTATCCTCTCCCTCTCTATCTTCATCTTCTTCTTCCTTTCATCGTCGCCGCCTCCGTTCCTTCTTCCTTTTTTTTTTTTTTTTGTTTTGGGAGCTCGTGGCTGCCCATGGTGGCAACCACCATGTCGGCCACCACCCATGGCCGGCGACCTCTCTATATGTCAATGAAATAAAATAATAAATAAATAAATAAAATAAAAAGAAAAATAATGAGTGAGTGGCAAATAATCTGATCTAAATAAATAAATAAATATAAATATTAGTAATTATTTAACCAATTTTATCATGTAGTTAGAAAATTTGTTAGAGAGATAAATGGTCATTAGAAGGATGAATAATTAATTTACACTAATAATTATAATATTTTATATATTTATTATTATATTGTACTATAAATATAATATTATATTACATTATATCATAATACATTGATATGTTATGTTAAAAAAATTTAATATTATATTAAATTATTATACTATAATATATAATGTTATAGTACTATATTATAATAATATTATATTATATTACACTAATATTATATTATATCATATATTTATGTATTAATATATATTATATTTTATTATGCTCTGTTGTATAACACTGGTAATGTCCTTTATGGTCATTTTGTCACATAAAAGTATTTTCTTAATTTGTTTACCAAACACATGTTAAAATGCCACAGCACTTTAGAAATGTAGTTACCAAACAGCAAACAGCTTTTTATAAACGCTCTGCTTCAGACAGCTCTACTTCCAATAACTCTATTTCCAAAAGCTCTACTACTAACAGCTCTTCCAAACAGGACCTAAGTCGTGAGGTTTTAGATCAATCATCTATATCAACTCTTCTGCCTCTTATTAACTATTTCATATGAGATTAAACCAGGGGCGGCCCAAAATATTTGGGGGCCTAAGGCGAACTAACAAAAAGAGGCCTTTTTTTTTAAATGATGAAATTTTTTTAATAAGTATAAAATACTTTAAAATTTTATTTAAAAATAACTCGTCTAGCTTTTTGAGATGCAAAATTACTAATCAAATTTTTATACTCAAGATCCATTAAAATACTATTTTCAATCGATAATATAGCTAATCCATTTAATCTTTCTTGCGACATACTTGACCGCAAATAAGATTTTATCAACTTTAATTTTGAAAAACTTCTTTCAGCAGAAGCAACTGTTACAGGTATTGTTAACAATATTCTGTAAGCAATGCATGCATTTGGAAAAGAATCTATTTTTTTTATAAAACTTAAAGTATCAATAGGGGTACTAGTTTCTATTTATAAAACTTCTTTTAAAACTTTTAACTCTGAAAACAAATCAAGACCATCAATATCAGAATATTCACCATGCTTTAAAAAATTTTCAAGATTAAGACAACACTTTTTCAAATCATCTTCATTCAAAGATTTTAACTTTCTAAAATTGAACAAAAAACCAAAAATATTTTCATATATGGTAAATTGTTCAAACCTATTTTGAATTGAAGAAATAGCTTGATCTACTATATATAAAAAGTAATCAATTCTAAAAGATTCTTCAGCTGATCTTGCTGTCTCATCAACACTATTTTCATCAAAATGTTTTTTTCTACGGATCATACGTTTTTCACGAAATGTAGGTTCTATTTCCATTTCATTTGCAATTTCTTTAGATGAATTTAAAGCATTCATGAATCCATTTTTCCTATAACTTTTCAAATAAGAAAGAAGGCCTTTTAATTGATCTATAGCAACATCAATATGCATGTCTTCAGATTGTAAAGTCTTACTAACTGAGTTAACAGCAAACAATATATCATACCAAATATTCATGCCTAATAAGAATTCAAAATTTTCAATCTCATATGCAGCTAAGCATGTGGCTTCACTCTTTATTTTAGGATCTTCACTAGTTTCTGCTAATTGAATTAAAGCATCTCTTATTTTAGGAGCTTGGTTTTTAATTGCTTTGACACTTTCAATACGACTTTTCCAACGTGTTTGTGACAAGGGTTTAAGAGTCAATGTGGATATATTATTTTGTAAAATTTTCCATCGTTTTGTAGAAGAAGAAAATAAGGTATAAATCCATTGTATCACTCCAAAAAAAGATATAGCTTTAGAACATGAGTTAGCAGTATCACATAATACTAAATTCAAATTATGACATCCACATGGTGTGTAAAACGCTCTAGGATTTATATTTAATAATCTTTTTTATACACCTTGATGTTTTCCTTTCATATTAGATCCATTGTCATACCCTTGTCCTCTTATATCATTAATTTCAAGTTTATGTTTTTCTATTATATTTATAAGTTCATTAAAAAGACCTTTTCCAGAGGTATCATCTACTTCTAAAAATTCTAAAAAATATTCTTGTACTTTTACTGGACTTGTTGAGGTATCTACACATCTTAAAATTAAGGTCATTTGTTCCTGATGGCTTGCATCAGGAGTGCAATCAAGTATTATAGAAAAGTATTTTGCTTCTTTAATTTTTTTAATTATTATAGCTTTAATTTCAGATGCTAATATTAGAATCAATTCATTTTGAATATTATGACCTAAATAATGATTGTGAATTTCACCATGTTGAATGCGTCGAACATGTTCTTGCATTATTGGATCAAATTCTGCAATCATTTCAATAAGACTTAAAAAATTTTCATTATTGTTTTGATAGATCTTTTCGTTCTTTCCTCGAAATGCTAAATTATTTTTTGAAAGATTTTTTACGACAGCAATAATTCTCAATAGAACTTTTTTCCAATGATCTTTCTCTTGGTTTATTTGTTCTTGGAGACTTTTATCAATTGTCTTATTTTTTAGCAATCTCCCTTCTAAATCAATCCACCTATTCATGCTAGTGATATGTTCATTAGTTATTTCATGACTTTTGAGCTTGATACCAAAATTTTTCCAATCTTTAGTTCCTTCATTGACTAATTGACTTGTGCTAGGCTTTGAATAAAATAATTTACAACAAAAACAATATACTCTATCCAAATCCTTCGAATACACTAACCACCTTCTATCATATTTTTCACCATTTGATAACTTACGAATGTAATGTATTATAGAAAAGTGTCTATTATTTTCATCTTTAGGAAAATGAATATCATAATCTCTAATTGGACCTCTTTCCACTACTAAGTCTCTCAACTTTGTATCAATATTTTTCCATTGAGCAGGATCATATAAATTTGTAAGAATAGAACTAGTTTCACAATATTTTTCCTTGTTTATCCTATCTCCATCCGATTCTTCATTGTGCTCTTCACTAGATATTGTTTCAGTAAATGTTTGAATACTACTATAAATTTGGTTGTCAATTTCATTTTGTTTCGTTCTTTTTATGTCATTTTCTAACTCTATTTCGGGTGCATGCTCTGTTGTTAATTCTTGAGCTGAATTTGATGTGGTTTTTTCTTTGTTTGTGACAACAAATCTATCTAGAGCTCCTTTTTGAGATTGAATGAGTTTATCAATTTTTCTTTTCTTTTTGAGTTTTTCATACCCACATTCATATTTTCTATTAGACATTTTAATCTAAAAATAATATTATCAAATAAAACAATTAAAAAAACACCACAAACAAATTAAGATATAAAAAAGTTGAAAATGATAAAATTTGATTGTGTCCAAAAAAACAAACTCAGATCCCGACAAGTAATGCCGAACTTGACGGGGAGAAGAGGCCGAATAGTGCCGAACTTGACGGAGAGAACTGAGAAGAGGCCGAACCGCCGAAATCACAACCAACCTATAATTAGACAAAAAAAATAATTGTAGTGTCTCTAACTTGAATAAATCAAAATTAATTGGATCCAAAAATTAATCAGTTAGCCATATATTCTCTTGATTTTTTTCATTATTGTATAACATTAAATGCAATAAGCCAATAACAACAATATGGCATATGAAAGAAACCCTATTTATATATAATTGTTCGGTGATCACAGATTCACAGAACTATTAGATAATAAAACAACAACCAACATATACTTAGTGAATAGTGATTAGTCAATATAAAACATTAAAAATTTAAAACACACCACTGCGGTCTGCGGCCTGGGATTTGATTTTGGCCTTTGCCCTTTGGGATTTGGGATTTGGGAGTAGGGATGCCAACGGAGGACGGGAGGAGCCGACGAGGCGACGAGGCCGGAGCCGCGGAGCGGCAGAGCCCGGAGGCCGGAGGTCGAAGGCTCGGAGCTAGAGCCTAGAGACTAGAGTTTAGAGGAGCCGGGGGCCGGAGCCCGGAGCCGAGGACGGAGGCCGGAGCCGGAGGCCGGAGCCCGGAGGAGCCGAGGACGGCGAGCAGAGCTGGAGAGGAGATCCGGACTCCGGAGTCCGAAGCAGGGGCGGTCGAGCCTCAAGCCGTCGACGGTCGAGCCTCCCGGCTGCCGGCAGAGAAGGGAACTAGGGAAGGGCCGAAGAATTGAAGTGAAGAAGCACTGAGGGGAGATCGGGAGAGCCGGAGAGGAGAACCGAAGGTACGCTCTGTTTTTTTTTTTTTGCTTTGAAGGGTTCTGCCGACTGCCGTTTAGCAAAAAAAAAAACACTCCTCTTGATCTTTATTTTGGCTGTTATTCTTTCCGGAGAAGGGGGGAGTCGGAGAGAAGGGGGAGGACCGTTCACCGTTGCCTGTCTCAGCTGTCATAGGCTCGTAGCCATGCCCGTCCAGCTGTAGCCTGTCACAGCAGGCAGCAGCGTAGCCGTCGCCTCGTCGGGAAGATGGGGATTGCGGATGCACTGTAGCAGGCCGCCGTCGCCCGTCACCCTGCTACTGCCAGCTTTCGGATGTGAAAGCTCAAAAAAAAAAAAAAAAAAGACTCTTCACGAGTCCACAGGCAGAGCAGGGCGGGGCGGGGGGCCTTCCATGAGCCGGGGGCCTTAGGCGACCGCCTCGGTCGCCTAAGGCTCGAGCCGGCACTGGATTAAACCTTACATATAATCCTTAACACTAACCAAAGCTAGGAGAGCTTGGATTGGTAGCTACATATACATTCACACGAAACCATTGTCAACCATCATTCACATTTAAATAGATGGCCTCTTCTCACTCCCTCGTACACTCCTTCGAGAACTTGCAAGAGATATAAATGGAGAATAATAAATGGAGTGCTATCAAACCCTGCACATAACTAGTGCCACGTCACCCCAGTGGATTTTTTTTTTTTTTGGAGGGAGGGAGGTTATAAAAGGAATAGAGAAATAACCAAAGCTTCAGCAATTGGCATCTTGACAGAAGAACATAATATTTATTAGAAATCCATTGCTTGTCCTATTTATACTAGAATTCTATTCCTAGTTTCTCTTTGTTTCCTATTCCAATACTAGTTGAAATAATTTGTTTTTTTGGTGCTAGTCTACTTTAGTTTGGTGGAGCCTTGGGCTCAATGTGTTTGAGTTTTTTTTTTTACTTAGAGTGGGTAATAGGAAAGAAAAGTATGATTTCATAAATAGGAGGAGAGAGCTACATAAAGAGTTGGAGAGAATTCTCTTTGTATGTTGAGATCTTTAGTGAGGCATCTTTATACGAGGAAACCAAGCTTATTGTTTTAACCTTTATTTTCTATTGGATAAATCTATTTTGCTCTCCAATTTTTTTGTTCCACTATTATTTTTTTCACACAATTCTCTGCAAATATTTTATTTGTATTTGGTGTTTATTCTAGATCTTGAGCCGGCACAGTCATTCTACTCTAGGTAGCATATCGTTCAAAAAGTTTACTGACTCTACAATAGTTATTTTATGAATATCATAACAATTATCCTTATGTGCCATAACTATCATAATTCAGTATTTTCTTTTATTAAATTTTTAAGTATAGCAATTTAATTATCAAACAAGTAAATTTTTTGAACAAAATATTGCTTGTGTCTCATCGTAGCAAATCATTTTAACTTAAATAATTTGGTAAACTTACGTCTTGCAAAGACATCTTATGAGAATATTACAAACTAATCTTGAAAGTCTCTTAATACCCCTAGATCTAGCATCTTATATGGTCTTAGTCCAAGAAAGAATGACAAGAAAGTCATGCATCAAGTACTTACTTTGGAATTTTCCTCTTGCCTTAACAATGCTCTTATTTCGCAACCAAGGCTAGGTTTTTGATCATTTTGAATTAGTGAATATTTGTTGCGACCATTCAAAGATCATGTATAGGTTTGGTGCATGATTTTTGTATACTGTACTGTGCAGAAAAATAAGATTGATACGTAATAGAAAATACAACTAAGACAGTGTGATCTGTTTTAATGAAGCAACATAAATCTAACTCAACCTTAGATATCCAAAGGACCAACTAAATGTTGACAAGACTTCCGCAACAACTTTTTCATCCTATCCACACATCAAACATTCAAAGTTAACTCGTTTTAAGCCCAACATAATGGTGGAGTAAGGATGCTATCCTAACATCATTACGCAGCTAAGACATAATAATAAGCATAACTCCCGATCTTGCATCTCCCTTGAGAAGTTCTTTACTCTTTGGAAGCTGGGTGGCATCTTTCTCCCTTTCTCCTTGGAAAAAGGAAGTTTTTCTCTTTGGAAGTAGATGGAAGGAGAGACCCTACCAAAATTCCATTAAGGAAATGAAAGAGACACAAAAAAACCTCTCCAAGGCAAAAGGAAACACAAAATTTGGAAAACAAAGAAGAAGAAAGTACTTAACCAGAAATTGGTGACTTGGGAGATAAAAGGAGATTCCTGTTTTGGCTTGAATCCGCTTTCCTCAGTGGAGTCGCTAAGCCGTAAAGCCATAGCGAGCTTGTTAGGGACCCTAAAATAGGAATATAAATGAAACTCCAATCAAGAAGGCTTGGTTTTGTCTATATATATGCAACTCTAACTCCATATATTCTCAAATTTTGGCCGAGTAAAATATTCTATCCACTTACAGTATAACAAAAGGATAGATCAAAGTATCAAAACAAAGGTGCAAACTTCCATCATTTTCAGCTCCATGAGACGTTCCTGATGCCCTACTCTAGGTGCTCACCTTTTGTAAGAAGACCCTCCCATTTCTCTCCTTCCAAAATTCCCCAACAAGTAGCAAAACTAGTTGGTCCCCAGCAAAAATAGGTTCTCTGACGGAGTTGTTTTTTCCAATTAGATATTTTTTCTAGTGATCGTTTTGAGATTTCTTTGTCATCTGATATCTTCAATGGCTTAAGATATACAATCTTAGATTAGGTAACCCGTTCGTCCAATGCTAGTCCATAGATAGCTTTTTATTAAATACATGGTTGGATGGATCTCTAAGTTTTCCATAGCCATATATAAAGGAAAAGAGGAGATATATTCCTTCCCCATAGCTTTAAATTCTAACCTCTATCTATAAGTTAAATATTGTGGTATATCTTGGGTTTAATATATGTCTCCTTTATGTCAAGTGGTTTAACAACTGTTCCCTAGGCTCTACCAACATTTGTTGATGCTGTCAAAACATGTTGTTATATCTTTACATTATTGCGATTATAATAGTGATCATGGATAATGTGGAGTTCGTTGGGGCTCCTTTTTAAAGCTCAGTCGTAAGCTCAACAATTTAAAGATCATTATGATCAAATATGATACATATAAAAAAGGGTTTATTAGGATATTATTTTTTTAAAAAAAAAGTTAGACTACAAGCTTTCTGCTAGATAAGGATTAGGGGGATCTTATACCATCTATTACCTTGGATTTTTTGAATATTCCATAAAGGAAAAGGAAGATTGGTGGTGGACGCAAGTATTACCAGGTTAAATTTATGAGGCAACTACTTGCAGTATACTAATATGTCTTCATATATTGCACATGAGGGGTTAGATAAGCTTGGACCAGAGTTTCTAGAACTAGAATCCAGGCTTGAATCATAGCAGGCTCCATAAAGCATTACTTGTAGATGAAATATTTCAATTAACTCTGGTCCAAGTTTGCCACCAACAAGAATTGGACAATTTAGCACTTTTGTACCCCAAAAAGCAATGGTAGTAAAGCATTTATTTCAAAAGAAAAAAAAAGAAAAAGTCATAAATTATGTTGTGGCATCAACCAACTCAAATATAGCTCACAGAATTAGAAAAGCAGTTTACTTACAGAAGGAAAGATAAACATTTTTTACCACCAATACATGTTAAATTTTAAGCATCATGCTTTTTATATCGTCACTCACTAAAACTTACTGTAAATTTAAGCTTCGGCTTCTATGCAACAGAAGCTTTTCTTACATGGCCTCAGAGTGGTGCTCTAAGGAACATACACTTCTGGATGGAAAAATTCCCATGCCATGAAATGCAAAGATCTCCTTAGATGTTTCTAAAAGCCTAAAATGAATCAGATGGGACTCATAGAGCAACAAT
The DNA here is from genome assembly GCF_009389715.1 of Phoenix dactylifera. Taxonomy (NCBI): domain Eukaryota; kingdom Viridiplantae; phylum Streptophyta; class Magnoliopsida; order Arecales; family Arecaceae; genus Phoenix; species Phoenix dactylifera. The sequence goes on along the minus strand of NC_052392.1, from coordinate 28,704,973 downwards.
TTATGTTGTTGCCCTTCAACTACATATATAAGTGGAGATCCAACATGACTTGTTGGACTTGTCTAGCTTCTAACACAATGAACATTTATTGTCTCCTCCTTCAAGTTCAATTTCTAGCACACATTGTAGAGAGTGAATCTAGCAGTGCCACCAAGTCAAATTGTACTGTATATGACACCTCCCTGAATAACACCATCCTAGCTAAAGGCCTCATTCTTGATCCTTTCAGCCAGTTCCAGCTTACTTAACTTATGAATATGATCAGTGTCTAGTTCAAACCGAAAAAATAGTACTACCACCTTCTCCATTATATGTTACAACATTGTTCATTGGTATCAAGAGGCAGAACAAAGGAACAGAAGAAATGTGAAAGGAGAGTATGAACACCAGGTTATTTCTCTTTTGTCTTAATCATGTCCAAGAGTATCCTCTTTCTTACTCGACGAAGAGGAGAGGACCAGGGCAAGTTTTGCTAGATCTTGGACCACTAGTAAATGAACCTCTTGGCACAGCCCAGCCCATGCAGCATGGACTTAATACCATCATCATAACTTCCTCAAGGCCTCCCGAGTGCAAAGAAATATCTCTGATAAGAAAATTGGACACATCCTACATGAGTTTAGAATCAAAAGGATGAAAACCAGATGCAGGACAGAGTTAGAAAAACCAGATCTCTCAAGGGAGGAGAAAAATATGATGTAATATAATATAATTCAGTGTGATGTAACATTAAATATTACTACAATCGTATTATACAATACAGTATTGTATACTATAATGATAATAAAATACAATATTATAATAGTATGTCATATTATAATATTTTATGATGCTATATCATAATATTATTATAATATGATAACTTATTATTACATTATATATAATGTTATAATATATATTGTATTATGTTCAATAATATTTTTATTACATTATTATATTAAATAATAATTATTATATCATAAATATTAGAGATTTCAGGGGAAAACCTCTCTAATATAGGTTCATCCGCTTACCCATAAGTAACATCCAAACAATATTTCTTATACCCTCGTCGCATCTAAAAATAATTGTAATCATTTGCCCAAATAAAAATTAAAACTTATATCCATTATAGCAATATAAAATTAATAACATTGGTATAAATTTTCTTATTCCAAAAAACTTATATCCAATCCAAGCGTAGTAGCTATCATCACCATATTTACTATTACTACAACAGCCATTGGCCCAAAATTATGTTGTTTCTTTCTGAAAAAAGAATTAGAATATTATGTCAATTTTGTAATCATAGCCGAATCAAGAATATTGGATCATAGGATAAAATGACTACGATAAATATTTTCCATTCCGAATCTAATGATCAGTAATAAAACAAAGATCTATTGAAATTGTAGGAAGTAAGGTGTTAGGAAAAATTTAAATGCGCACGCGGCCTGAAATTTGGCCGCGTGCGCGTTTAAGAGGGAAAACAAAAAGGTAACGCCCAGCGGGCGTTACGCGTTTGGCCTTTATTTTTAATTTAATATTAGTAGATTGGTAGGATTTGAAATTCTATGATATAAACTTATTAAATGCATAGATTTACTTTGTGCTAGAATAGATTTATTTTGTATTAAAATAGAATTATTTGAATGCCGAATGATATGCATGTATATTATTTCCTTTAGGTTTTTTTTTTTTATTAATTGAATTTATAGATTTATTTATTTAGTTAGGAGATATATTGCTAACATAAGGTAACTGTAATAAATATAATATAAATAGAATAAGTTTTCAATAATCAAAAATATGTTTAAGAAAGTGAAAAATGCTTAAAAAATCCCAACCAATAATTGATAGTGCATAGTTCAGACATATATCTTAGACCAAAATGATAGGGTGTGCTTTCCATATGCAATTCACTACATTGAATTCACCATAAAGATATTAAATTTAAAAACTCAAGTGTAGCTTGCTTCTTTGTGGGTGTAAAGCAGTGTCAAACCAAAAAATCCAACAAGCATAAGCATTAGCTCTCCCTGAAAAAGGAATACCAAGAATCTTCAAATAAATATTCATTGTCCACATACATAAAGCTAGTCAATATTCATAAACATCCATAATTATTCTAAACTAGATATCATCCATAAAGTTCCATTCAAAATATCTTAATGACTTGTAGACAATTAAAAGGAATACAGTCTGAGTCATAATTAGAAGAAACTCCAAAATCACCATAAACATAATGAGCCACAATTATCATCATCAATCTGCATCCACAATTTTGAAAAAGGGTTAGAGAATTATAATAGAAGAGTTAGATAAAAAAAAATAGTATGTTACGCCGATCTTACTATGAACTAAAAGGGGGCATGTCAAAATGATGCGTTAGTAGCTATAGATGCAAGTATATGGTCATACTCATCTTGGTGAGCTAATATTGCAGCTATCTATATCGAGACATTATGTAGCTTTGACTGATATATAAGTTTGTATCTCATCCCTCAACTCACGTTGAACTCTATCTTTCTCTCGAGTCCTTTAAATAGCCTTCTCCAATTCCAAAGTCCTCTTTCTGAATGAAGTGAAACTAATTGATTTGGGACAATCCCAAAATTCTTTAACATATCCTAAAATTATCCCAAGAACATGATCATATATTTCATCCAGACTCATAGTATGGTTTGAGACTGTAGTTTTCCAAGGCTGGATTCTTCTTGAAAAAAAATAGCAATGTTTTCATGTTCTGGGTTCTGGGATTATACGCGAGTCCACGATTTGCATGCAATAAAACCTTCTTAAAGTTTAAAGTGGAAAACTATAGTCGAATAATAAAAATGTGAAGCCAAAGGAGAGCGATTAATGTTACATACTTAAAATCCTAAATCTTAGTGATATGGAAACTAGGAGAGATTTCCAATAAGGCTGGTCTCATGAACTTAAAGTGCTTGTTCAAAGAATTTGTTTTGCGGAAAGTTTTGTGCTCATCTAAATAAGATGTATAAAAATTTTGTCCACTCAATCATTGCCATTCGTAGGAATATGTATAGCTATCATTGGTTGAACAATCTATTCTAATTCAGTGGATAGTATTTTGTGATTATATAAAGTCATCATATAATATTTATTTTATTTCTATTTGTAATAATAACTATTGAAAGAACTAGAATAATTTATCACTAAAGAAATAACTAAGATAGGACAACAATAATTTATCACTATGATGTGGTAATTCATCAGATAAAATTAATTTTATTTAAGTTTTATAAAAAATAGTTGGTGAAAAGAACTAAAGTTGTTATAAAAATGATTTGTGTTCATATAATATAATTTTTTTTCTAGTAGTAGTGATTTTAGATAATTTTATTAATAGAACAAAATTATATATAATTACAATTGGATGAAAAAATATTATTTTTGAGCATCTAAAATTAACTGATTTCTTCTTTTATATGAAATTTAAGGCTACGTGTTGAGTAGGTAATCTCATAACTAGACTTGGTTCCAACCTGAATAGACTTAAGTAGGTCAATTTTTAAAGAACTGTGAATCAAGTCAAGGTGAAGGTTGGATCTAAGTTAAAGACTGAATTAGTTCTTGATCTACAATGTTTGACATGAACAAATTTGAGGATTGAATTGGTTCATCTACTCAATTTCTGTATCAAAATGAGAACAAACTTAGTGAAAAGTAGCTGAAATGCTAGGAGGATCACCAGACATGATGTTGATCACTTTGTCTACTACAGAAAAGATAAAATAGAGTCAAGAGGATAGTTCTACTACATCAGGAAACTTAATCACATGTCAAGTGCCAGGAGGATCATCAGACATGATGTTGATCTTTTTTAAAAAAAATGGGATAATTTTTTGAACTCTATGATATGGCTCCACTCTCAAAGAGTGTAATATATTAGTAATCAGGCCCAAATTCTATTATTTTGACACCCAAAATAGACTGATCAAACCCAAAAAAAATTTGTTGAGAAAGATTTTAATTGGACATATATTCCAATCCAGGAAGAATTAGTAGAGCCACTAAAGGTAAAATTAATGTAGAAGTTGAAATCTATCTCTTATAGAATTTTAGTTTTTATTTATTTATTTATACTAGTCACGTTATTTCAGAAAAGTTGAGTCATGTTTGAACTAGAAAAAAATATCTAGCCCAAATTACACCAATCTAAGATAAATAAATAATTGGTAATAAAGAAAATAAATAATTAGTAACAAAAGTATTTTAAAATGATTGTTTTATCATCAATTATAGTGACAAAAATTTATATGAAAATGATATTTGTCACTAAATAACCAATAAGTTTATTTTGGTGATGAAAACCTTATTTTTTGTTACAAAAATATTTTTCTTAATATATAGATGCCATATTGCACCATATTTATGGGGGAAAATTATTACAAATATAGTTTCCGTTACTAAAAATTACTCACAATAACCTGATGACAAATATTAATTTCATCAACAAATTTAAAATTATTGGGGATACAACCTTATTGCAACCAACAATGGTTGCAGATAATTAATTTCTATTCTTTTAAATGACAATTGTAGTAATGTTTAATGACATAATAGAATTCATCATGAATTGTTTGACTTGTTAGTGGCGGCAATTTTTCATCATAATGTAATAAAAATCTTCTTAGAAAAATTTTCTCAAAATTATAAAAAATTGCCCTCATACAAATGGTGACAAAATTTTTCTACAAAAATAATTTTTGTCACTAAAAATTCAATATTAATAGATTGACGATGAAATCTTATTGTCATCATCAAAATTATAATCATTGGTGACGTTATTATCACGAAAAGCAATCATAGATAATTTTTAGTTTTTGTAAATAAAATAAAAATAAATAAATAAAAATAATTGATGAGATATTTAAGTTACCAAATGCATAGATGTTTAGTGACTCAAGATATTTGTTACCAAATTTAAGAATTTTTAGTGATGATAGATGTTGTCATGATATAGTAAAAGTTGTCACGAAAAAAATCCTTAGAATTAGCGCTAGATATTTAGTAACCCAATTATTTTTGTCATGAAAAGTTGTTATAGATAATTTCTAGTTGTTATAAATGAAGCAAGAATAGGTGATAAGAAATTCAAGTCACTAAAAAAAAAATTTGTGATAAAAAATAATTTATCACCAAATTTAGAAATTCTTATTGTGACGATAAATTTTGTCATGATATAGTAAAGGTTGTCAAAAAAAATTCCCTTTACATGGTGAGAATTTGTACTAGACGTTTAGTGATGCTATTATTTTTATCACAAAAAGCATAGATTATTTCTAATTTTATAAATGAAATAAGAATATATGATGAGAAATTCAAGTCACCAAAAATATAAATGTTTAGTGACCCAACATGTTTTCCAAAATTTTAAATTCTTAGTGATGATAAATTTTGTCACAGTGTAGTAAAAATTGTTGCAAAAAATTTCTTCCATATAGCAAAAATTGGTGTCGGATATTTGGTGATGCTATTATTTTTGTCATTAAAAATAGCGTAGATAATTTTTAGTTTTTATAAATGAAACAAGAATAGATGACAAGAAATTCAAGTCACTAAAAATATAAATATTTAGTGACTCCAAATATTTCGTCACCAAATTTATGAATTCTTAGTGACGCTAAATTTTATCATGATATAATAAAGATTATCACAAAACAAATTCCCTCCATATGGTTGAAATTGGTGCCTCACATATGGTGACGTGATTTTTCGATATAAATAATTTTCATCACAAAAGAATCTCTAATTCTAGTAGTATGACGAAAGCTAATTTTTGTCATCAAATTTATATTTTTGTTCACAAAATTTCTTTTGTCATTAAATTTTTTGTCAAAAAAGTCTCTTTCATTACACTGACATATTTTAGCTTTATGCATGTTTAATAATTTAAAATAAAATAGCAAGACTATTGCTAATTTTACTATACCATTGAAATGCGAGAATAGCTGGGTGAAGCTAACCTCATCTTGCTATAGAAACTTTTTATTAGAGCGGTGAGAATTCATACCCGATGCAATATATACACCCTTACTTAAGCCAAGATCTAGATTTCCTCGTTTAACGAGTCAATGCTCATGAAATACGAAAACTAATCAGAGGTCAAAAGAGAAAATTATGGTTATCCGAAATTAAATCTTCTTTCTCTTGCTCCGAGGACACCACACAATATATATCATCTAAAGGAAGGTTCAATGGTTAAAGCAGCAATTTATGAAGAGGGATGGGATCTAATATGGCCATCGCAGCTAAAAGTAAGAATAATTGATATTCTTTCATGACGTAGATCATCGGATCATGCTTCGCATAGATTTCAAAGCAATTCTAACTCTTTTGTTCAGTTGCTGTATAGATTTTGAAGCGTCTATTGCAGGATCCGTAAAAAACTCGTGCCAAGGAAGATAAATTCTTTTCTATGCGGAGGATACAACCTCTGTCCGGGCTAACCCTTGCTTGAATCATGATGGATTAAAATAAATATGTATGAATCCTAAGCCTCAAGCTTCTTTATCATGTGATGCTAGTCAAGTCCAAAATAAAAAAAACGCAAATGTCACTTGCCACATGGGCCCAACCTACTCTTACCAAACATTGTGCTGTTCCACGAGACATAAAAAATTACGACAAGTGTCGCTAGATCGGGCTTCTATTCTAGATCCACGTTCAACCAGCCTGCCCTTATTTCGACGGTTGACATGACACCCGATCTGCCTTAATTTACGTACCCATCACCAAAATTAACAATAACTCAGATCCGCCACCAACTCTTTTTCTGCAACTGTTTTTAGTGTTGACCAGAGATCAGCAAACAGCTGAGACGACGACAAGCAGTATAAACGTCGGACCCACTAGTGCCTAACACCTGTGAGGCACTATTTTTGGTGGGGTTTTAAGGTTGTGAGTTGATATGTCCTTTTTGCTGGTTTGTACAAAGGAAGGTTCAGCGGATCCGTATATTTCTCCCGGAAGTTTAGAGGGGGAATTCAATCTTCGATTCGGTTGGAGAGTCAGCTGCACAATAGATGAATTCTCCTTTATACCCATTCCTCTCCGGAGAATGCATTTATAAGAAAAAAGTGTCGTATTAATCGGTTGCAGTATTATAGATCCTGAATCTATATTCTCCATTCAAAGTTTGTCTTCTTTTTTTTTTAACTTATTTTATTTTTTACTAAAAGGGAGGTGAAGCGATTTAAATTTATAAAAAAAGAATCTGCATTCGAAATTACTCTTCAAGTTAACATATTTCTGCCCTACCATAAGTCCATAACATCGACTGGCATAAGAAGATGTCATGAGTAATGGCCAATTATATCCTACATCATGCTAGCTAGATCGTCTCATTTTTATAGGTCAGCCATCGAAAAGGCTATAGAAATACAATAATTTGATTAGTGTGGGTATGACCACTTTATGCAAGCGGTATAAAATATAATTTTTTGTGAGTTATATATTACAAGATATAATTTTTTTTAAAAAGAAAATATTATACCCCATATATGGCATAGGTATATATACTAAAATTAAGGTTGTGCTTGCACTAAGTTCTTCATTCTCCATATAGACACTAATATTAATGAGAAAATTTAAATGCTTGTCACATTCTATATTATCATTAATAAATAAAAATCTATCTATTAATTAAAACAATCAATGGATTAAAACCATATATTAATTAATTGCAAGCTACAAAATAAAAGTCTTTATTATGGAATTTAAATATTTCTCACATTCCACATTATCATTAATAAGGTGAAAATCATACATTAATTAAATCAACGGGACAAAAAAAGGGCTGATACTGAAAATATAAACAAATAATTGTAGGCTATAAAATAAAATAACTTTTAATTTGTTATATAAACATTATAAAGATTGCAAAAGAAATTATATAATAATTTAAATAAAACTATTTAAGATTCATAATTATTTAATATAATATAGTAATAAAATATGACAAAAATATATTTTAAATTTGTTAAATATATATTTAATATTATATATAACAATTATATAAACTCAAACTCAAGCCATCTATAATATTAAAATTTAGTATAGTTTATACTCTAGCCTGCACATATGCAATTTACTCCGCAATTTGAAATAACAGTTGTTGTTACAACGATGCAGTAGTATCGTGATGGTTTTGACAAATCTATATAATTTTTTAAACATAATTTATTATAACTTCTATCTTACATTCAAGAATAATTTAAAAGATAACTTTGCGCATTGAGTAGGTGATATACCACTACTTTCTACGTACCTGTGATCCGTCTTTTAGAGTGATATCGTTGGTGTTAGAAGCTTAAGTGGTGATTCTGTAATTCTCTTACAAGGTCAGGGTTACTCTATTTCTAGTCCTCGACTTCCTTCGCATCAACGCGAGGCAGGTGGTCCGAGCGCCGATCGAGATTCACGAGCTTTTTTAATTCGTCGGTCTCCACCCGTCGGTGCGAAGAGGGGCTCTGAGAGAGCGCGTGGCGCTAGATCTCGATTTCTTCTTCGTAGCTCTCCGAGATCTCCCGAACGCATCCACCTTCCCTCGGGAAACCCTAGTTTTCCTTCGATTCTCCAGTCCTTGGATCGCTCCGATGGCGATCTCTCGACCGCTGGCGGTCCTCCCGTGGATCGCGCTGGCGCTCGTGCTCTCCTCCATCACCGGCGGCCACTGTTTCTACCTCCCCGGCGTCGCACCCGCGGATTTCCAGAAGGTCAGTCCTTCTCCGCTCGATTTCTCTTCTCCTAGATTTAGGTCTGGTCCTTTCCGTTTTCGGTGATGCCCTTGTGTTAGATCTGGACTTCTTTCACTCCAAAACCCTCGTTGTGCGAATCTTTGCTTCGATTTGGATCCAAATTCGGGAGTTTGATAGCTGATTGCTTGTTCTCTGGTATTTTCTTCGACCTGTGCGTGTTTTTTCGAGTCTGCCGATTTCTTGATTGAGATGTGAGATTTGATGGAGGATTTGACAAATTGATGCAATCGATTTGTTAGTATATCTTCTATGTATTGGCTAGATCTGGGTTTACATGCCCCACTCGAGCCATCCAGTACTGTTATTATGTTATTGTTGGCTTGTAACTTTAGTTCTTGATGATTGGGTTCATGTAACGCTCGGCGTGGTTTATTCTTCTCTTGATCTTGACGACTTAGTTGCTTTTTAGATATTTTTTCTTGCATGCGTTCTCTTTTTATATTGCATTATTTGATAGTAAATGTCTTACAATTTGACAGTTAGTTTTGATATTGTTGGCTATTGGATCTATGCGTGGTGCGAATAATCCATATATTTGCACGGTTGAACCCTTTTAATTTGATAAATTGCATTTACTGTCAAAGTAGTTTTGGTGATACGTCAGACTTAAAGGTATTCTTGATTTAGACATGCTCTAGCTCTCATTACTGATCTCATCTATCTTTATAATATCTACGTCATAGTAATGGAAAGGCTACTATGGATATTTTAAGCTTATTATTGATTTGAAAAATAGCATTAGATTTTACTTCATTCAGCAATAGCAGTTGTCTAGAAATTGTTTCATAATTTTGTTTCGTCTCCCAAGAAATCATTTGTAAGCTCTTGATCTTAAGAACCAGAAATTTGGTAGCAGTGGCAATAATTTTCTTAAATGAACAACTTGGAGAGATAAAGTATTACAAGCATTTATTTTAAAATTTGTTTGATTTGGGTCTGATATCTAGCAAACATTGTGGAAACTATGATAGGAATAAGTTGAAAAATGAAATTCACAAAGTTAGCGAATTAGAGCTAGTCAATGTAGGAGAGAGGATGGCCTGAAATCAAAGATTTGAGAGAAGCGGCTTTGAGATTCATACACTTGGAAGATTTATTTAATAAAGTGACTAGAGAGTTACAACATAAAGGAGCGATAAGGCACACACTAGGCCGCATTCCAAATGTCTTGGATTTATGGAGAAATATCTGAAACATGGTCTATCGAATGGGGTTGTACCTAGCCGACCTGGCACGGAACCGGGTCAGTTCGCCTGTGAGAGTCGGAACCAGCCTCGAACCACTTCAAACCGACCAGTTCTAAGCAAGCAGAATTGGTGCGAACCAGTTTGGATTGGTCTGAATCGTTTCTCTCTCCCTTCCTTTTTTTTAAGTGGTGAAAAGGTTTCGAAACATATATTGGATCCTATTATCTACAGCCATATGCAATCTATGATCCATACAGATACGAATATAGATATGATACGTATGAGGCATCATCTTTCAGTGGCTACTATCCTACGCAGCCCAGAGCATCTTACGGGTCGGATTTTGTTGCAGGCATGGAATGCCGTACCGGCCCGTACCGGCCGGTACGGGCCGGTACGTACCGGTCCGGTCCTAGACCGGTACCGGAACGGATAAAAAACCGGTATTTACCGGTTTTTTATCCGAACCGGCCGGTACGGGTGCGTACCGGCCGGTTCGGGCCCGTACCAGCCGGTTCGGAGCCCGTACCGGCCGGTACGGGCCTCGTACCGGTGCGAACCGGCCGGTTCGCACCGGTACGATTTTTTTTTTTTTATAAGAACCACAGCGCCGCGCGCTGTGGTTTTTGAAACCACCGGTACCGGCCGGTACGGACCGGACCGGACCGGTACCGTACCGGTCCGGCCGGCCACCGGTACGCCGACCGGTACCGGTACGGCGGACCTTGGTTGCAGGTATATTCGGATGGGCCCCTCCACAACCGTATTATTAGCAGAGGACACCTTTCAGAGTTAGAGCTTTAGTGAGAGATTTGAAAGTAGTTAGAGAGGTAGGCTGATGTGCCTCCTAATTATACTAATGATCCTGATATCTATGAGAGGCATCGCCACTTGACGAGATGTTAGATATCGGTCTGTATGTTGTACTTAAATATATGTAATTGATTGTATCATTTTATATTTTGTATCTCACTAATTAATTTTAAAATATTTCATGTTGTTTTTTATAGCATGCAACATCTCACTAATCATTTTATGTCTTGCATCACTCTAAAACATCAAGAAGCATCATTTAGGTTGTATCAGAATCATAGAAACATTAAAAAATATTAAGAAATATCAAATTATACTTAAAATCATTGAAAACATTGGAAAAAATTTGATTACCAATAAATAAAACCTAAAAAATATTGAAAATTTTTTTGGCATGCCCGTTCTGAACCGGCATGCCTCTGTGTACCGTGTGTCAGTACAGTAATGTATTGAACCGGTTGGCCAGTCGGTATGGATCTCGGCACCGGTTCAGCGGACCTTGAATTCTGAAAGTTAATGCTGATGTGGATTTACTGTGTTTTAAATTCCGGCGGGATGGGAGCATCCCAGCTGCCTTGTCTCATTTTTATGAGAAAATGAGACCGGTTTGAGGTAAGGACTTCGAAACTCATCCACTTGGGGAAAGAAGAATAAAAAGAAAAGAGAGAGAGGAATAGAGGAAGAAGAAAAGGGTAAAAAGAAAGGAAATAAGAAGAGAAAGGAAAGGAGGAAAGAAGGAAGAAAAAGAAGAAGAAGAAAAGGAAAGAAAGAAAGGAAGGAACAAGAAAAAAAAGGAAGAAAGGAAAAAAGGAGAAAAAAAAGAAAAAAGAAAAGAAGAAGAGGAGAAGAGGAGAGAGATATGGGGACGGCGATCAAGACTGGATGGGACAACAAGGCCTCCCATCCTATGGAAAAACTGGGACACCCCTCTTTCCATAGGATTTAAAACCATGGGTTTACTATTGTATAGTAGTTTCATTGTTTCTTTTTATTTTTTTGGCGGCTTAAACTTTTCAACTTTGCCGACCGTAGCCATTTAATGATTATGGTTTGTTGACCAGAAATTTTAATCTAGTTCTCTTGTTTTCAAGGCCATTCAATGTTAAATCTTTGGCACAAGGTTCACTATCTTGATACTGGATCTTGTACCAGTCCCATCTTATAGTTTCGATATGCGGTATGGTACAAGACAGCAAGGTGTCCCAAGTATCGGTCCAAAACAAGATTGCATACCAGTTCCGTATTGGTACGGTATGATACAGACTGGTACAACGAGCCTTTCTTTGGCATTTATAGAAGTGTGTATAAAATAACTCATAAGTCGTAATAGACGAGCATAAGCATGGATAAAACAAACGACAAGAGTGGGAAATACATGTGTGGGAATAAAAGTTAAGGGAAACTCAGGCAAGCCCTAATATTGACATGGGCAGTGAAACCAAGGGATGAAAATTCATTATTTTGTGGTGATTGATTTCTAAGTGAAGAGGCACCACCTAGAGGTTTACAAGTCACGTAAGCTGAAGCAAGCATAAGTGCAAGTGATTAGCACTAAGGATTTGCAAAAACATAGGACTTCGGATGCTTGAGCATAAAAGTCAGAAACAATGTTGATTATGAGCTGAAAAGTCTTCTGCTGCCTTGAGAAGGTTACAATTCCAAAGCAGGATAAAATATGCAACAATAAGTAGATTGATTGAACATTGGAAAGAAAGATAATCGTACTCAATCGGCATGCTATACAAAACATAGCTTCCGTGTGATCACTGCCATGGCTTGTGGAGGTGTCATTTATTGGACTCCTTGAAAGCAACATCAAGATGCCACAAGACTTCCTACAACTTTGGCAGTAAATGATTGGTAGAGAATCAACACACTTCTTATGACATGAGTGATCGATATCTATCTTGGCTATGTAGTATTGTTCATGGAGGCTTTTGTCATTCTAGGTTCCCCTGGATCAGCAGGACTTGCAGGTGTCTAGATTTTGAGCCAAACATACAAAGGGAACACAAGGACTAAACTAATCATTAGGCTTATTGGGAGATATTCTAGGTAATTTGATGCTGACTGGGCTGTGTCAAATGTATTGGAGATAGAGTAAGGAGGCGCAAGATGCAACTCTAGCTGCAATTCATACTGGTGAGCTGATGCCATCTAATATATATATATATATATATATATATATATATATATATATATATATATATATATATATATATATATATATAAATGTAGGCTCTGTGTTGGCAGAGCCCGCCATTCGCCATTGGGATAGATACTATTCTACCATGTATCCAGATAGTAATTACTTCCACACGGAAATTCTAATCCGACCCCATCACAAACAACTTACAGTTTTGGCCTAAGCACTAAAATTGTGCCTATTACTTGAGACTTCATGAGTTTACCTCACTGGGAAGTCACCCTGACTAAAGGTTGTAACTTCCAAGGCAATCCATCCATCTGTCAATTCCTACTAACCTTCACCCAAGTGATCTTAACGAGCCGTTCGATGCCTTCCATATGTTGTACACGACAAAATGGGCCAGAAGTCGGGACGGTGGAGATAGGGGAACACGCACTATTAAAGTAGGAAGAGATAAAAAAATGCTGACTCGAGAAAAGAGGAAGATGGTTTCTTTTAAAAGAAACCCCATTTCTTTATTCTCCTACTTTTTTTGTGCTGCTCTTTGTCGATCATCTTTGTGTCCTTTGGATTCCATGAAGGAGAGGGTTTGATTGTGATGGCCACCCTCGGAGATGTGCATGACTCGTAGGGCAACCAGAATAGCATTGAGATTGAAGGGCTTGGTTGCTTTGCCGTCCAAGAACACACTAAGGAATTTTGGCGATCTTTCTTTTCTCTTTCCGAGTGTAGTCACATCATTTGCTGATGAATCAAACTTTGCAGCATCATTCTTTTTCCATGGGCTTGATTTAAGATTTTTTTCCCTTTCTTTTCTTATTATCTTCGTCTATAGCTGAACCATTCATCTAACTAGAGATTCTTATCCTTTTCTCTACATGTTTGTTATACATGTTTTCTATAGCAATACCGAAAAGGTTTGGAAGAACTCCCCACCCTTTTTCTTTTTGGTGAATTTGAAGAACTCCTTGTGTGCGATGCACACGAGAGCGAGGTGGGTGTCACAGGCGGCAGACCAAAGTCCGGCAGTGGTGTCGAAGTAGCATAGTAGGGCATGGAAAGGGTGAGTCAGCTATCTCCGGGGTGCATGCTAATATCCCAGCATATAGGGAAAGATACGAAGAGAAAAGATTCTATTACTTGAGTTAATAGGTTGGATGGTGCTAAGCCTAGGTCCGTCCAACCTAGCATATTGACTTGAACGGTGGTTTAGATTTGGGCCATTTATTTTATTGTGGTTGTGCTTTTATTGAGTCAACATTTTTTTTTGGTATAGAGCCGTGATTTAGGAAACTAGTTCCTCTACGGTGCGACTTTTGCACCGCAGAGTGCAGTACTATCATGGATAGCCGCCACATCATCCATCTTGGAGATGTGCAACTCTCTTTTAACTCTCCAACACGTTGTGCATCACATTGAAAAGTGCATGGATATCTTTCGGGATAAATGAGCCGCTTGCCTCCAAGATGGATGAGGTGGCAGCCATCCATGGTGGTAAAGGATTTTATGGTGCAAATATCGCACCGTAGAGGATCCAAACTTGATGGTTTAGAACTGTTGCTCTTCTGACTTGCTTCTTTCTTTTTTTCCCCTTGTTGTCTTCTTTAGCTCTCTTTCTATGTTTCGTTTGTTCTCATAAAATATAGAATGGCTTGCCACATCTCTCTCTCTCTCTCATAAAGGCACATGTGATCTAGGATTGTATAATGCATATGCAGTATTCGGCCCTAGGGATGTCAACGGGGCAAATCTGGTGCATATAGTAAAAAAAAACAAAACCGAAATCCACTGCCATCTCTGAAAGTGAAACTTTATGGTTTTTAAAATAAAAAACTATAACTGCCACTAAGAAAACCGCAAAACCGAATCTGTAACTAAAAAAATCAAAAATCGTTAACTTTTTTTATTCATTTCAAAATTTTCACATATAAACAACCAAATTAAAGATATCATCCATAAATTTCATTATATAATCCATAAAATTCATAGTATAATATTTCAGATTTACACAAAATATAAAGGGTATTAAATATTGGGTATGTTTGGTTCCAGTTTTGGATTCAATGTCGGTTTTGGGTCAGAGAATCATCAAAACTGTAAACTAAAGCGAAATCGGATGGTTTTTAATTTTTAAACTCATCATCGAAACTAACCCTATTTAATTTTGGTTAAAATCATTTCGTTCGGTTCAAGGATGGAAAAAATATTTGGGTATCAATCGCCGTTGACATCTCTATTCAGCCCATATATGCAGGCACATATAGGATTTATTATTTTTGTCTATTTTAAAGAAAAATAAAATATACTAAGTATAATAAGAATAATCTTTGGTTGTTTTTCTAAAAGTAATCATAATATTAATAATTAACAACTAATACTAAAATTTAATAACAATAGTTATAGCATCGTTAATTATGAGCAAGTGGTTGCAAGCACTCTGCACTATTTGACACTAGAGGTGATGGAAACCAGGAAAAAGAAGTACGTTGCAAGCATATTTTTTGTAAATTCTGTATTGAGGATTCAGGGACATGCAAGCATATTTTATTTACCAAAGATCATTTTGTTGATATAGATTGTCTGCACTTCAGTACTGTGTTACGTTCAGATTTACTTTTATCTTTGCACCTTGTCAATAGTTTAAGTAATATTTATTTTCAAATTACTTCAGTTTCATTTTTGACATTTGAATAAAAAATATGCACTATGGTTGCATATAGCATAGAAACTTTAGGTTTGTTGTTTGCAAGATGTTAATTAGAATTAGTTAATAATAGTTAATAAAAGCCAACTTATAATCGACTAGGAAACTTATAATGCCTTGAATGTTAATCAATCAACATATAATGTTGTGGCAGAGTTAGCATACTGCCTCGAATTCAAATCTTCAACCAACATATAATATCTAAGGAAACTTGAGATTAAAAAAAGCCTTGGATTTTAAATCTTCTTCCAAATAAAGCTTCCTTTGTTGTGTCCATGTGCAAGGGCCAAATATCACATGGACGTAGGGTGGCGATAGCTTTTTGGCCCCAGATACATGTTATGATAAATAATTGTTTATTACAAGTGCACAATGCATATAGCCAGATAGGGACATAGAGAAGATGGGATGAAATCATCGAAATCTAAGTTAGATTGGGCTAGGTTTGAATCTTAACAATGCGTTCAACTCTTATATTAGTATTTTTCCTTTTCAGTTGTGCATCCTGGTATCCATTATGGGCTGCTAATTGTATTTTAAGAGCTACATTACCACCAAAGTGTTTAAGTGAGCTTTGACAATCTGCACGAGAGGTTGGGTTCTGGCCTAGATGGAGTGGGATAAGTGTAGGGTGACGAGCGGGTCATCCTACGATGTTTTAAGTGGATATTCTCATTTCTGTATAGATTACCATTAGTCCAGCTCCTGAACTATAAAGGCCTTCCATCAGAGGAAGGTCTAAAGGTTGGGTTCTGCAGGTCAGAAAATGAACAACGTGTTTTAATACTGTAAAGATATTTAGACCATTACTCCAGAAAATGATGATGGTGATGATGATACAATAAATGAACCAAAGAGAAACTTAGCAAGAATAGTAAATTCCAATTTCCTTTGTGATATATAGGAGGTTACCTTCATCCAACCCACAGGTAGTGATGAAGTTTATGTGGGATCCAAGGAGGTAAACTTGGCTGACTTTTGTAATTAAATGGGTTGGTCAAGCCCAATTCGAACTCTAAGGTCCTCTCTAAATTCACTGTGACAACCATTGCAATCTAGTATCGAATATAAAAAAGAAAAAAACAAACTGCACCCCACGCATTGTGCGGGTTATATGCTACTACTGACATAAAGCTGATAGGAATGTATGATGGTTCCTTTGGTGCATTGGAAGAATCTGACAGTCAAATATGTGAACTAGGTTGTTTATCTGTTCCAGCCTGGGGAGGTGTGCATTGGTTAAATCTGACAATCGAAGCATAGAAGAGCAGAGTATTTGTTGGATTTGCACGAATTGCTAGTAAAAAAATATATAGTGCCTATACAATCATATTTGTTGAAAATAGAATCTATTTAAGACTCGCATACTTATGATATAATTTTGATTGCCAATCTCTTCTTGCTTATAGTTTGCCAGATTTGCCATATTAGCTAGATTGATTCTCTACCTTGACAATTCCTCAAGAAAAAGAAGATTATGTTTTTATGAAGAGTGGCCCATTTCATGAGCCCGATACCTGAAGACCTCAAATGAAGTATTTAAGTCGACTAACTTTGGGGTGGACATGATTCACATCATGCTAGACATTTTTGTTACAGCACTTTCTAAATTGTTAGTAGTCTATCCCGTTCCATTAAGTTTAGTTTGAACTTTGATATGAAGAAAGTCAACCTACAGAGAGGCATCACATAGAGCTCTTCTTTGGTCAATCTTCTTCCTCCACCAGATCTGTCATAACCATAACAAATAGCCATCAAGCCTTATTGACGCAGGATAGGCTCGGGAGGTAGGGAGAATAGGGTTTCTGATACCAAATTGATGTAGGACAGAACAAGTAGAGGAGGAGAAGAAGAAGAGGAAAGAGAAAAATAAGAGGGAAGGAAAGATAAGAAGAAGAGAGAGGAGAGAGAAGAAGAGAAGGAAGAAAGTGAAGGAAGAGAAGACAGAGAGGATAGCTGAATATTCTCAACCATCAAAATCTCAAAAATACAAACTATATTCTCATTTACATAGCAATGGGTTTATATAGACGTAAAACCCTAATAAGAATCCGCATAGAAAAGAGTACTAGAGTCCTCATAAAATTTTAGTCCTAGAGTCCACATAAAAAATAAAATTCTCTAATTCGCAAATAAAATAAAATATTCTAATTTGTATATCTACACCTAACAAAAGTGCGCCTAGATTTCTTATAGGACGGTCCTTTGTCACTTATACTTTTCCAGCCATTCCTATCAAGGGATACTTTTCGTCACAACATGTCTATTTATGCATATGTGTATATGCAAAGACTTTTATTTAATCATTTGACTTTTATCGAAAGTTAAATATTTATGAC
The DNA here is from genome assembly GCF_009389715.1 of Phoenix dactylifera. Classification (NCBI taxonomy): domain Eukaryota; kingdom Viridiplantae; phylum Streptophyta; class Magnoliopsida; order Arecales; family Arecaceae; genus Phoenix; species Phoenix dactylifera. The sequence goes on along the minus strand of NC_052392.1, from coordinate 28,687,016 downwards.
AATAATGCTAGCAACTATAAGAAGTATGGAAAGAAAGGGGTGGGGGGGAGAGAACCGAGTAAGAAATCGAGATCCTTGAGCTTTTATGTTTTTTCTCATCATTTTATTGCTCATGAATTTATCTCTTTGTGTGTGGTTATTAGTCTGTATCCTTGACTAAGTAAACGAATAGTATCAATCAAGGTTGTCAATCTTGGTATCAGATCACATGCTGTATCATGCTGCTATATTATCGGTATGCTTGGTATGGAGTCAATTTGCCATACCATGACTCGGTATGTCACTTGTACCTAGTCTCAGTTCGGCATCAATGTGTTACAGTATTACCCAGTACGGGTGGTACGCCAAATTGCAGAATCTAAGAGTGGTGGTTGATTTGTTATTTTATCTAATTGAACAGGTGTCTACCATTTTTTTTAGATACCCACTCAAACTTCTTGCTAATTTTGGTAATTTTGTTTTGGTATCCGATTACACCATTGTAGAATTCCATGATTTTGTTGTTTTTGTACTTCTTTTTAATATTATATCCACAAACTTTAGTTTTTTGTAGTTCTCTGTTATCATTGTCTTGATTTTTAAATTTGGTCGTTTTACCCTTTTAAACTGCTCTACTCATTTGCAAAACATGTTCTGGCTGCAGAAAGATCCGCTTTATGTGAAGGTGAACAAATTAACTTCCATAAAAACTCAGCTTCCGTACTCCTATTATTCACTACCTTACTGTAGACCAGATACTGTAGTCGACAGTGCAGAGAATCTTGGCGAAGTTCTTCGCGGTGATCGTATTGAAAACTCTCCCTATGTGGTTAGTCACTTTGCTATATTTTAAAGCTATTTTTTATTTCCCAATATTACTTACTCCCATTAGGATTTTTCTGACTTTTCTCCTTTTTTTTTTTCCTTTTTCCTTTCTTTCCTTGCTTTAGTTTGAGATGAGAGAGCCGCACATGTGTCAAATTGTTTGCAAGATTACACTCAATGAAAAAGATGCCAAGGACCTTAAGGAAAAGATAGAGGATGCCTATGAGGTCAACATGTATGTCAACTAGCTAGCCTTTTTTGCAATTTAAAATATATTTTAAAAAAATCCAAGCATCATTGATTTGGTGAATGGACATGTTACATTACAGGATTCTTGATAATCTTCCACTAGTTGTTCCTATAAAAAGGCTCGATCAGGATTCCCCTACAGTGTATCAACATGGGTTCCATGTTGGTGTCAAAGGCCAATATACTGGGGTAAGTACATCTGATAATAACAAAATTAAACTGCCTTAGCTTTGTTCTTAAAAAAAAAGTATTGGATGGTTGTGACTAAACTTTCATTTTGATGCAGAGCAAGGATGAAAAGTATTTTATCCACAATCATTTATCTTTTGTAGTCAAGTATCATAGGGATGCTCAGGTGGATCTTGCAAGGATCGTGGGATTTGAGGTTAAGCCGTTCAGGTTGATATTAACTTTCATGACATTATATTTTCTTAGATTTACAATTTTTCAGAAACAGACTTTAAATAAATATGTGCATATTGCAGTGTTAAACATGAGTATGAAGGTGAATGGAATGGTGTTAATACACGCCTGAGCACCTGTGATCCCCATGCCAAACGCTTGGTTGTGAATTCTGATTCTCCCCAAGAGGTTGAAGCAAACAATGAGATTGTATTCACATATGATGTCGCATTTGAGGTGAGATTATCAAGTATTATGACTTTCTGGTGACATGATCAGATATAACTGGGTCTAGCATGTATATGATTGTTTAATTACTATTATATTTTTTCAATGAAGTTTTTTTTTATTTTTTTTAAAGATATTTTTTATAATTTTTCCTATTTTTGTTTCAGGAGAGTGAAGTGAAATGGGCATCTCGATGGGATACCTATCTTCTGATGACTGATGACCAAATTCACTGGTTCTCCATTGTCAATTCATTGATGATTGTACTCTTCCTTTCTGGGATGGTGGCCATGATCATGCTGCGAACCCTTTACCGGGATATTTCCAAGTACAACCAGCTGGAAACTCAAGAAGAAGCCCAAGAGGAGACAGGATGGAAGCTTGTCCATGGGGATGTCTTCAGGCCCCCGGCAAAGTCAGACTTACTGTGTGTATATGTTGGCACAGGTGTTCAATTCTTCGGTATGCTTCTCGTAACCATGATGTTTGCTGTTTTTGGCTTCCTTTCTCCATCAAACCGAGGAGGATTGATGACAGCCATGCTTCTACTTTGGGTCTTCATGGGTCTCTTCGCTGGATACTCCTCTGCCCGTCTCTACAAGATGTTTAAGGGTACAGAATGGAAGACAATCACCCTCAGGACAGCATTCATGTTCCCTGGCGTTGTCTTTGGTATCTTTTTTGTCTTGAATGCCCTTATCTGGGGGCAGAAGTCCTCTGGTGCTGTGCCCTTCACCACAATGTTTGCCCTTGTACTGCTGTGGTTTGGTATCTCGGTGCCTCTTGTGTTTGTGGGCAGCTATGTGGGTTTCAGGAAGCAAGCAATCGAGGATCCCGTGAAGACAAACAAAATCCCCAGGCAGATACCTGAACAGGCTTGGTACATGAATCCAATTTTCTCAGTACTGATAGGAGGCATCCTTCCATTTGGAGCTGTCTTCATCGAGCTCTTCTTCATCCTTACATCCATTTGGCTGCACCAATTCTACTACATATTTGGGTTCCTCTTTCTCGTATTTCTCATCCTTATTGTCACCTGTGCTGAGATCACGATCGTTCTGTGTTATTTCCAGCTGTGCAGTGAGGATTACTTGTGGTGGTGGAGGTCCTATCTGACCTCCGGATCTTCTGCACTATATCTCTTCCTCTATGCGACCTTCTACTTCTTTACAAAGCTGGAGATCACGAAGCCAGTCTCTGGCATTTTGTACTTCGGTTACATGCTAATTGCCTCGTATGCCTTTTTTGTACTGACTGGCACAATTGGCTTCTATGCGTGCTTCTGGTTCACGAGACTGATCTACTCATCTGTGAAGATAGACTGACAGCTCGGTTAGACCATATGTGTTGTATGCACAAGTGATATTCATCACTGCAGGTTCCTACTTAAACTCTTCAAGAGTCAAGAATCTGGCTTCATTTTTGAAGTTTAATGGCTGTTTGATTTCAATGTGATTCTAGCGTGAGAAGGAAGTTATATCCACAGGTTCAGGTCCCTAGGATGAATATTCCTTTAATCATTTCTGTAATCTGTTAATGTTATTAATGATCAAGGATGGCAGCTAGCGGTTTAAAGAAAAGTTCTTATACATTGTTGTTCTATTTCATGTGTTCTTTATATAAATTTGGACAAGTTGTGCAATGATTTATCTATTAATAGAAGTCTCTTGTTCTACGGTGACAGCATGTTTGATATGTGCACCAAGTTTTAGGAGATTCAGATCTGCGTGTGTGCTGTTTGACCAACCTGTCAATCCAACCCAAGTTTCTAAGAATTAGTTGGCCATCTTGCTTGCTTATTCTGTTCCCCCTTTAATCCACGACTGCACTGACATGTTTGTTCGTCATTTTCCTGCACTATGACATAGAATGCTTATGATGGCTTTTACTACCGCCTAATTTCAGGAATACTTCACTGACATTACTTGATATGACTTCAGTAGAACATTTCGAACTACTTTGTTATGGAAAAGATTTAGAAATTGATACTTACATATAAAGACATGTTTCAAGGTAAGATCTCAAGAAATTTTATTACATTTTTGGGTCGCAGGTGGTTGGATGGGTGACCACAGTGTAGCAACTGAGCCTTGATTCATGGACACGGCGTTGCTGTTTCTGTTTCTTATTTGTTGAGGCGCCATACAGGATGGAGCCTGCGAAAATTGTTCACGCTCTTATCTGACACCATTTGTCTGGTGCTAATGATCCCCGTAAAGGATAGAGCTACGAGAGCGGAGGATTAGAAATGGTCCTTTTCCTTTTGGTTCATGAAGCCTGGGTGCTCATCTTTCAGGTACCAAACTCGCTACCATTCAAAATTTAATGGCTTATTGTCACAGTGGAAACAAATGTGTTTATAAAAAGAAATTCGAATGGATGTGAGAAAAAGATTGCTAGATTCTGAAATGAGAAGCAATTCAAGGTTTGCTCCATGCAACCCAACCTTGTTTCATCATTGGAGTGGCGAGCAGAGGATGGAAGAGGGGAAAAAGATTTTTCTGAATAAACTCGTCACACCTCCGACCACTCTAGATTCCATAATTTGAGGGCATGAAAACCACTACATACTTACAGGGTTGGCTTTATAAACATGCAAGGTATTCTACCTATCAATGAACAGTTAAACTATTAAACCAAAATATCATATAAATTTATACATATTACCCCAAGTCATAAATAGAGATCTATTTTCCAAAATTTACTACTCAAACTTTCAGTATTTAAGTAATTATACATAATTCAAAGCCACACTCTAATATATATCACTAATCAAAACCAAGTATACTAATTAGGAAGATAGCCTTACCTCTATTTACTTTTCGCAGAAAGCTGGTATTGGCTTAGTTCTTGATCCTTAGATCTAAAAAATATAGAAAAAAATCATTAGCTTCACAATTCAGTAAGTAACAAATCAATTTTATAAAATTGGATCAAAAAAATTTACATGATTCAGCTCAATTAAAGTATATAAATCATAGTACATTTGTATATGTAACTTCATAATATTTACTTTCAATAAGATTTATATACAACAACAATACATTTCATCTTATCAACGATGTACATAGAATAAATCAATACTTGGAATTGGAATAAAATAGAATATCTAAATCACATGATTATACTATGCTTACATTTATATACATATGCACATACCTAAACCCAGACATCTACTTTCCAATTTCTATTCTACAGCCAATGACTATAGTCGCACTTAACCCATGCAACATAGATCATCCTACATTTGACCCCTGTGGCTTGGGTTACTCCATATTTACCTATGTGGTCTGGGTTTTAAATCGAAACAATGATCACGTGGTTGTAGCTTAGGTCACACTATGCTTACCTCCATGGTGAGGCCGTCATATTTAATCCCTATGGCAGGATCACGCTATAATTACTTTTGTGGTAGAGCACATAATTAAGTTTGAACTTCATACATAATCATGTTGAGAGTCAACTGGTATACATATGCATGTGTATATATATAATTCTAGTCTTTTTCCTTTTATAATATGACTTCAAATTTTACTACTGAACATACAGTATATATAGTTTTACATGCTTGATCCATAACGATGATTCGATCATCCAATTAATTAACAAATTTGCAATGATAAGTCAATCTCCATGTAACTATAAAATTTTATATATTTTTTTAAAAAAATTATAACATCAATTTTTTCCAATTAATCTTAAACAAGTACTATAAAATATAAATATTACTTACCTCACTTCACATATTTCACGACCAAAGAGTCTACTCCATTCATAAAGATCCCTCACCCCTAAATCACATAGAGATCATGCTAGGCTACATTAATATTTAAAAAATTAAAAACTCTTCAAAATTTTTTAAAATTTTTATTTCTAAATACTAACTATTATACTAAAAAATAATTATTTTTTAAAATTTTGGATCATAAATCTCACCCTATACGCTGCAGTGTGATAGGAGGCGGTACCGCGGATCCCTGCCAATAACCTCACACGCACACACACTCACAGGGGGAAAACCGAGAGAAATTAAAAACAGAGAGAGAAAGAGGGAATAGGCCATGGGAAAGAGGGCCCTTCGTCTACCAACACACGGACAGGGACATGGGAAAGGAGAGAGAGAGACCGGAAGAAAGGGGGGAAGAGATAGAAAAGAGAACAAGTAGTAGAATAAGAAGAGGAGGAGCGGAAGAAAGGGAGAGCGTGGGAAAGAGAGAACGGTGGGGGTGAGAGAGAGAGAGCGCGAGGGAGCGCGTGTGAGAGAGGGCGAGAGGGAGAGCGAGCTCTCGGTTGCCCGAGGGAGAAGGTGGATTCGTTCTCTGTTTTCGTCCTTCCGATAGGAAGGGACACCGACCCTTGTAGGCGGGTCCCAGGTATCACAAAAATTAGTGGCACAAAAAAAAAAGAGAAAAGAGCAACATTGCCTTCCCCCCAGATCATGTCGTAGACCATGTTTTATGTGCCGGCCGTGCGTTGTCCTATATATCAGTCTGGTTCTACTCCATCATGCAGTCACAAGGCTGCAAATGAGTCTGGCCGGATCACGAGGCTGCAAATGAGCCTGGTCGATTCGTGATCCGACTGATCCGATTTATTTTTCGAGAGCTATAGAGTTAGGCTGGATTTTAAAATTATACTCATTCTATTTTTACGATCAAATTTGGATTTACTAAATTCAGACTCGATCCAATTCATTTGAAATTTGAATAACTTTAGATTTTCAATCCTACAACCCGTCCTGACCTGAATCTAAAAAATTTTTTAGGTCCATAGGGGTGCAAACAAGTTCTGAAGCCATGGATGGGTTGATCCGAACCGGATACGATTCGGATCCAAACTGGGCCTGAATTTTTTGAATTGGGTTTGGATATACATAGACCTGACTCGACCCGAATGATCCGTTGGGTTAAAAATTATAGCAGTCGACCTGATCCGATCTGATCCAATCTTCTATTGGTACAGTCCGTGTTCAAAATTAGAATCCGAATAAGAAACCAAATTGGCTGACCCGACACAACCCGACCCATTTTCACCCTTAAGTAGTCACGCGTACGGCCAATCACAACTGCTTATTTAGGCACGCTCCATCCATCAAGTATGCATCTCGATGAATTGTTATAAAAATAAACGGCTGTGATTATCTGCATATGTAGCCAGATGGCAAATAGCTTTCTAACTTGGTCTATCTTGGAGAATAATCAACTTTAGTCCATGGCACCAAATCCAAAACTAGCCTGGTTGCTAGAATGATTTGAGTTTGTTTGTTGGGCTAACCTTGTCGCATGTCGAAATGAGCATATTTGAATCGGTGAATAATAATCTACATGTAGACTATGATTTGTTCATTGAAACTTTAAGATGCCATGATATATATACATACTTTTTTTCCACCTCCGATATTCCAATTTTATTAGACATTTCATGCCCGGTAAGAAAAATATTATACATTTAAGATGAAAATTGTATCAAAAAGACATGTTCATAAATTTCGATAGGGTATAAGAGTAAGTATTATGTTCTTGATGATTATTTCAAATTAATTTTTCATCCATTATGAGGCTGCTCGTGACGAAGCCCAATAATATTAAAAAAAATATTTAAAAAAAGAAAAATAGAATTATGCCCTGCGCTCAAGCTCTTTTCAATATCCGATAGGAATTCAGAACAAGATTAAAATTGATAAGTAAAACCAAATCCAGTTTCAAACCTAGCTATCCAATTGACCTTGGTTAGAGTCGGACTCGAGCCTAACTTGCTTAAGTGTTTGGCTAGACCCAACTTGGTCTTTGTAACAAAAGGCTCAGGAAATGGATTAGGCTAAAATGCTGCAGGAATCAGCTAAGCTCGGCCCCAGAATGTTCAACATGAGGCATATCTGTTCGAGTTTAGCCAATATTTTAGCTGAATAGTGAATAGTTCGAATTAACCCGGATATCTTAAACATAATTGAGAATATGGTGAGAATTGGCAGGAATAGCGCCAAAGACGCACACAATTCATTATATCAACGAAACGGGTGAGGATATCTTTGCCGTTTTATTAAAAGAAAAGCAATGAATATTTTATTTGCTTTATGAGTTTATTCTATTTAGAATTTAGGGCACTACGTTGTGCACTCCTCTGACCGAACTTGAACCTACACCCTGTCGTTTGATATTTGTGGGCCCCATGTTTCACGTGAAGCTAGAGCATGCGTGTTTACGTCAAAAGTTTTACAAAAAGTGGAGAAATTAAAGTTTAAATTAAAAAAAAGAAAATCTAACTCATGATCTATCTCTCTCTCTTATATGTGATTTGCCTAAATCACACTGGATCATAAATTATGCAATTACACAGGTTAACAAAATGGTTTGGATTTATTCAAATGACACAACGGCACATGAGTTAAAAATTTTATCAAATGTTATTTAATATATTTTTCTGAAACCTAAATTGTTAAGTATCTTGTTTTTTGCCCTTTTGTTTTAAATTGATGCCGAGGTGGCCTGGTAACACATTGCTGATTATACAATCTAATTGTTACATAGTTTTCCATAAATCAAAAATAATTATAAATTTTGAATAAAGATAATTAAAATTTTTCTTGATCAATTATTATCAAATTTCATAAAGAAGGTAGAAAAGTCAGTTTTGAATTATAATTTCAAGTTTAAACTAAACAAACTAGTTACTCAAGTTGCCAACCATTCAAGTTGGCAGCATCTCTTATATTGAAATGAGAGATTTGGATTGATTTATACATTTATAAAATTTTTACCATTCCAATATCAACTTTGATTCTTTGTAAACGAGCAATTTCTCAATTTTAGATAATAATTCTGAATTTAAATAAAAAAACAAACTAGTCAAGGTACAAATGAGCTGAGCCAATAGACTCTGTATTCATCTAGGATATTCAGATTAAATTTTGCATTCATCCAATGAAAAAAATATAATTTTACTAGTGGTACAAATGGTTTGGATCCAAACTTGATTTGTTTCAACTACTACCGAGCCCAAGTAGCTCGAATAGTTTGTCAAGCCAAGCCTAAGTAGCAAAATACTCGACTCGAAGACTTGCGAGCGTAATCGAGAATATATGTTTTTAATAATATTTTTTTTTACTTTATAATATATTATTAATTTAAAACTTTAAAATATAATATTATGTCATATTTTGTTTTAACTATATTTGTTTATTATGACCGTTTGAACTCGAGTTTGAGCATGGCTTGGTTGATATCCGAATCAAATTGAATTGATCTTGAGTGTTTCTTTTTTTTATTGAGTCGAGTTCGAGCTTGGATATTAAGACCCGATCAATCTTGAGTCAAATTTCAAGTTCGATTATTTTAAATCGATCGGGCTCGAGCTCAGCTCAGCTTGATTGCACCTTGTAAAATTATTCATATCTTTTGAGCCGGCAATAAAAGCGCAAACTCTCATATGAGTTTATGGTTCAGGCGCAAATATATTCAAGATGAGACCTAAGTCCACCTCCGACCAAATCATCATGTGCACCCAACCCAAATTTATCTTTTTTTTTCGGTACAACGGTGGCTCACATGCAATGGGTGTGAATGCGGCCAACAAAATCAGAAAAAAAGAGATCACACAATGGCTCAAGCACAGACCCGTGGTTGGCCCAAAGAAAGTCTCTAGAGTGGTGAGCCGCAAAAGAGGCAACCCAGTTTGCGGCACCATTTGCCTTCCCGTAAACATGCATGGCCTGATAGGAGCCATACTCTCCCAGTAGTTTATGGATATCGTGAAGCAGCGGCCTTCCCCAGCAATACAAACCCTGACCGAATCTACTCGATCACCATAGCCGAGTCCCCCTTGAGGAAGATGTGATTAGCATCCAGTACGTACCTTGCATAAGTGATGCCCTCCCGTGCTACTCTGAGCTCAGCGCTGACAGCAGACATGTTGAAGATCCACCGACCCTCGACCACCACTAGTTTGGCCTTGTGGTCTTTGATAACAAATCCCACACCTCCACAGCTCCCTCCCTTGCCAACACTATCGTCAAAGTTCACCTTGAGAAAGCTAGGGGGTAGGAGCTCCCAGGAAACAAGCACTGTCCTAGACGCTACTAGAGCAGAGTGGGGGGCCCAAATTTTTCTAGCCATCCCAACCAGCGATGATGCAGTAGTGCTGAGAACCTCCGCCATATGCAGTAGAGTTCTGTCTGCCACCACCTTTGGATGTGCAATGCCATTCTCGAAGACTCGGGCATTTCTATCTAGCCAGCAGTAGCAGGCCAGATAGGTGGCATAAGTCCCCCTCTCCACCAGGTCGGGCCCCCTTGAAGAAGCCTCCAGAAAGCCTAAAAAATCCTCAATCGATATCCACCCCTGCTGCGGATTGGGGTAAGCCGAGGCGCACCTCTAAATTTGATCGGCCCGCAAACACTCAATGAGGACATGAAAGATCGACTCCTCCACTTCCGTACAGGCCGCACTGACCTAGGGGATCCTCACTCCCCATCGAGCCAGCACACCCCCGATAGACAAACAACCCTATGCCACCTTCCATATAAACAAAGCCATAGGGGAATGAATGTGCAGCCTCCAGATCTATCCCGCCTCAATCTGCCAAGCTGACGACTTTTCGACCACCCCAGATAGGTCTCGGGCTCTCACCACACACCTTCTAGTCATGCTCTAGACTCTTTTATCTACTACCGCCCCTACAGGAATCGCCAGTGATAGAACCCGCTTCGCTAGCTGCTCTCTAATATCCGCATGACAAGGTCCTCATCCCACTTCCACTCGCTTGGAACAAACAAGTCATAGACTCTACAATCCTCCAGCCATCCATGGTCGATCAGAGTAGGCCAACCCCGCAGAGGCACCTCGAATAGCCACCTATTCTCCAACATGTCGACAGCTCGCCCATCCCCAACCTCACGTCTGATCATCGGGAGCACTACCAGCATGCGTGCACAAATCTTCCTCCAGATGAAAGAGCATCCTTGACCGGTACGGAAGATTGTCGAATCTATCAAGTCCTTATACTTTGTCCTCAGCAAAAAATCCTATAGACTCTCCGGCATCAGAAAAAACCTAGCTACCAGCCTGGTCGTAAGGATCTTTCGACGCTCAGTCAGCGAATGGACACCCAATCCCCCTCTGCTTAACGACTGACAGATAGACTCTCAGGCTCAAGGCCGGCCTGAGGAAGGCCCCGATTTTTTTTTTTTTGCCTTAACGCTGCACATCTGAAAGAGTGAAAGCTAGGAGCCTAGGATAGGAGGCACCGCTATAGTGTCAGTGCTTTCCGGCGGCAATAGCCTACGGGCTATAGGTAGACGGGCGGAATTGACAAACAACGGGCTATAGTGTCAGTGCTTTCCTCCCTCCTTCTCTTCCAGAGCTTTTTTTCTTCTTTTCTAAACCTTTTCTTTGCTGAACCTCCCCCCTTGAGGCTTCTCATTTCTCAAAGCTTCAGTTTTTGGGCCGCCCCTGCTCCGGAGTCTTGTCCAGACCTCCTCTCCTCTCCAGACTCCAGCTACCAACTCTACTCGGCAGCTCGGCTCCTCCGGCCTCCGCGGCCTCTGGGCTCCCTTGATCCTTCTTGATCTCGTCAGCGCCAGCGGTCCACGGACCATGGTCCACATCCACCGTCCTCCGGCAGCCCAGCTCCGGCTCCAAGAAGGTAAGAACCCGGGCTCCCTAGTCCCTCCAGGCTCCACCCCTCTCGATCTCGTCTACCTCCCTTTTTTTTCTTTTTTGATCTCTAATCTTGTTCTCTCTTTTTTGTGAGGAGGGATTTGCATGTCTGGAGGAGGGCGATGCACCGCTCGAAGTTGAGGGAGGGGGGTTTTGGGGCGGCTGAGCATGGGGGTGAGGTGGTGACTGGTGAGGGACAGAGGGAGGAGGGGGTGGGGACCGTGGGGTGTCTTTTGGAGGGGGATGGAGGGAGCCAGCCAGGGAAGAATTGGGTCAGGGACTCAGGATGGAGGCTAAGGGGTTTAGTATGGTGGTGTGGTGCCGTGGTGGGGGGTTTGGCCTGCATCTGGCCATTAAAGTAGAGGGGTGGGTTTTCCTGGGAATAGGGAGTGATATTGTGTGGTTTAATGAGCTCAACCTCCTCTTTTTTTTTTTTTTTTGTTTGTGATTGATTAGCTTTTCCTATAAATTGGGAGTCAATACAACCGCCTCAATCGCCAGCATCCCAATACCCAGGCCTATATTGACTAATGGCTATTGCACATGGAGTTACATAGTATTTGTTATTTTATTATTTAATAGTTATGTGAGCACCAGGCGGTTGTATATGAAAAATCACATAAAAGAACTAAATTTGTATGACTATTGCTTCTAAGTTAGTTTGTTCATTAATTTTTTGGTCCAATTGATTTTGATTTAGTCAAGCCAGAGACACTACAATTGATTTTTTTTTTTTTTGGTCCAATTGTAGGTTGGTTGTGACTTCGGCAGTTTGGCCTCTTCTTGTAGTCGAGTTCAGCACTATTCGGCCTCTTTTCGCCGTCAAGTTTGGTACTATTTGTTGGAAGCTGAGTTCGTTTTTTTTGACATAATCAAATTTTATTATTTTCAACTTTTTTATATTTTAATTTTTTTTGTTTTTTTAATTGCTTTGTTTGATAATATTATTTATAGATTAAAATGTCTAATAGAAAATATGCTTGTGGATATGAAAAACTCAAAAAGAAAAGAAAAACCGATAAACTCATTAAATAAATTAGCTATATTATCGATTGAAAATAATATTTTAATGGATCTTGAGTATAAAAATTTGATTAGTAATTTTGCATCTCAAAAAGCTAGATAAATTATTTTTAAATAAAATTTTAAAGTATTTTATACTTATTAATTTTATTTTTACTATTTAAAAAAAAAAAAGCTCTCTTAGTGAGCTCGCCTTAGGCTCCCAAATGTTTTGGGCCGCCCCTGCTCAGGCTAATAGGTGAATGCCACTGTTGTCCCCATGCATTCCCCAGATTAAGCTTTGAACAATTGCTCCAAGAAACGCAACACTGCAAGGGGCACTGGAGTATTTGATAGCAAATAAATAGGAATCGAGCTCAAAACTGACCGTACCAAAATAATTCTACCCATCAAAGATAGAACGTCCGCCTATCAACCTTCCAATCTCCATTTGATGTCCAGCTCTATAGAAGAGCAATCTTTCTACGGAGCCGCCGGCCTGTGATCAAGACTCCGAGGTATTTCAGGGTATCCTCCCATAATGGCGGCCTTCTTCACCATTGCGAGGGCATCGTCTACAGCTCTGTTTGATCTCACGTGCTTTGCACGTGCTCTAGAATCTAGATTACATGCAACTTTAAATAAGATTAGTGGGCCAATTCCCGGTTTCCAGTCAATATTCTATCTCTTGACTAACGTGTAAGCAACCCAACTGCGATTTGAGCCGCGTACCAAACACGGTGCCCCATCCGTCCTCCCCAAAATTATTTTTATTCTGAAAAAATGCCCCTAATTCTATCATTACTTCCATCTTTTCTGGTAGATTTGCTTTTAGTACATGCTTGGTTCCCTAAGTGGGCACCAGAAGATATATTAAAATAGATGCGAGTTAATTTCCAAAAAAAAAAAAAGTCTGTGAGATATTATTATCAAACAAAAAATTCCTTAATCCAAAATCTCACGCACACAGCATGGCGACTGACTGGACAACATCAATATCTTTTAAATTTCGAAGGGATATCTCTTTATAAACATGTGTTGCCCAGTAGGCATACACTCGCCCAAACGATTGCATATGTTGTGGAGGAACCGCATCCCACTGTCAGCATGCCCCCAACCTTGAATCTACTTGATTACAGTGATTGAGTCTTTCTAAAAAAAAATACAGCCTGTACTCAAAATATGCATCATATAAATGATGCCCTCCTATGCCATTCTAAGCTCGGCACCATCGACGAACTAATTAAAGATCCATCGATCTCTGGCCGCTACTAATCTGGCCTCATAGTATCTGGTGACAAACTTCACAGCTCCTCTCTTACCAGTGTTGTGGTCGGATTTCATCTTAAAAAATAATTTTTATTATTAAAAAATAAAAATAACAAGCAAGTTTCCCAAAGAGAATATTTTTTATAATAGTTTTAAATATATTCTCCATTCCATCAATTCTACTTCAAAAATTAACATATATATATATATATATAAAATAAAATTTTTTCTTTCTCCCCCTACCTCCTGACTGGTACAAAGTCAAACCCAAAAAAGCATCTCCAATTGTCAGTCTCACTCATCACTCTGCCATCTCTCGGTCTCACCTATGCCCCACCGCTGGGCCCCCCCATTCCTCTCTGCTTTCTTCTTCTTTATTCCCTCCACCATCTCCCTCTCCACCTTTGTTTAATTTCTCAATAGATTAAAATTTAAAAACAAACTGACCGATTCCAACTGTATATCACCCAATTTCTCTACAACTTTTCATCACCACCATCATCTCCATCATGAACCCCCCCAATCACTTCTCCCTCCCCTCGCTCTTCGCACCATCTCTCCCCCCTCTCTTCTCATCCTAGGCGCCGCTCCTCCCACCAAACCCCGATGCCTTCCCGGCCCCTCACTCCACCGCCCCCGCCGAGCCCAGCCCATCGCCGCCATCATGCCCCCTTCCTCGCCGTCGTCGTCTCCACCTCCTCCGCCCTCCTCCTCGCCGTCCTCTCCCTCCTCCTCCTCCTCCTCTTCTATCTCTACCGCTCCCTCCGCCACGCGCGCGCCCGCGACCGCACTCTCCCCCTCGACTCCCCCGCCGCCTCCTCCCTCCGCCGCTTCTCATTCCGCGACCTCCGCTCCGCCACTGCCTCCTTCGACCCCTCCCGCTCCCTCGGCCGCGGCGCCTCCGCCGAGGTCTTCCGCGGCCTCCTCCCCGACGGCAAGTCCGTCGCCGTCAAACGCCTCGACATCCCCTCCTCTTCCTCCCCCTCCTCCTCCCCTCCCTTCTCCTCATCCGACCGCGAGTTCCACAACGAGCTCCACGTCCTCGCCGCCCTACCCCCCTCCCCCTTCGTCGTCTCCCTCCTCGGCTACTGCCTCGACAGCCCCCGCCGCCGCCTCCTGGTCTACGAGTACATGCCCAACGGCAGCCTCCAAGAAACCCTCTTCTCCTCCTCCGATCATCATCATCATCGTCATCTCGTCCTCAACTGGGATCGCCGCTTCGGCATCATCCTCGACGTTGCCCAAGCCCTCGCCTTCCTCCACCTCGAGTGCGATCCCCCGGTGATCCACGGCGACATCAAGCCCGGCAACATCCTCCTCGCTGCCGACTTCCGCGCCAAGATTTCCGACTTCGGGCTGTCCCGGATCAAGACCGAGGCCGATCTCGCCGCCGGCCCCGGCGCCGAACTCTTCAGCCAGGAGCTCTTCTCCGGGAGTCCCCAGGTAGACTTCGCCCTGGCCCTCCGCGCTTCTTCCTCCAATTCCTGCAAGAATCTCAATCCCATGCAGCTGGTCAGCGGTAATCCTAACACCATCAGCAGTCCCAAGGGCAAGGAGGCGGCTGCCACGACGGCGGCGGCCTCTTCTTGCCATGACGACCTCTGTAGCATCGAGCATAGCAAGGAATTGAGCGGGAATTCGCCGTTGGATGATGGTAAGACAGAGGCGGCGAATGGGCAGTGGGGGAGGGACTGGTGGTGGAAGCAGGACGGGAGTGGAGAATTGAGCAGCAGGGATTACGTTAGGGAATGGATTGGGAGCCAGATTTGCCCGTCGACCAATCCAGACTGGGATGATGCGAGGAAGAACTCCCCCGAGAATCCTTTCGACTCAAGGAATTCGAGTCAGGTAGAGAGATTGGAAGGCGGGGATGACACGCTTTTCAGGAAGCCGGAGGAGAAGCATAAGAAGGCTATCGATGGTCGAGCTAAGAGGAACAGGAAGATGAGGGAGTGGTGGAAGGAGGAGTACTTCGCGGAGATCAGCAAGAAGAGTCATACCAAGAAAGCTCCCAAATGGTTCCGATCAATTAGCAGCCGCGGCGAAGTGAGCAGAAGCAACAGCAACAATGGCGTCGGTAAAAGGGGTCGCGAATCCAGCACGGAGATAGGCCTTAGAAAGGGTTGGAAGAAGAAAAGGAGTCGATCGATGGGAAGCGACATGTTCAGCGGAGACCTCTTCAGCAGAGAGCTCAGCAGCACCACAAGCATGAGAGGAACCGTTTGTTATGTCGCGCCGGAGTACGGCGGATGCGGGCATTTGATGGAGAAGGCCGACATCTATAGTTTTGGAGTTCTGATCCTTGTGATAGTCTCCGGGAGACGGCCTTTGCATGTGCTATCGTCGCCGATGAAGCTGGAGAAGGCGAACCTTATAAGCTGGTGCAGGCAATTGGCTCAGACGGGCAATATCTTGGAGCTTGTGGATGAGAAGCTGAAGGACTCGTATAACAAAGAGCAGGCAAACCTCTGCGTAAATCTGGCTCTCTTGTGCTTGCAGAGGATGCCGGAGTCGAGGCCGGATAGTGGAGACATTGTCAAGATTTTGAAAGGAGAGATGGAGCTTCCAGTGCTCCCATTTGAATGCTCTCCTTCTCCCCCTGCAAAGCTCCTCAGTAGGTCGCGGAGAAAAACTGCACCAGACGCAGAGTAAGAATCTTCCATTCTCTTTGTATGCGGTTTTTTTTATACAAATACCTTGCTAAATGAAGCTAGGTGATACGATTAGGATGATGCGTTGTTTGATCTTGTTTAGATATGGTTTTTCCCTGATTGAAAAGGAGATGGTAAGAAGCTATTGCTTCATGCTGCAAGTCTGCAATTATTCTCTACTTGTATGTTCCAGTTCTTTTTTATGCTGGAAAAGCTTGTAAATAACCCTTTGTTAGTTGCGTTTTTCCTCCATTGCTGTTCATTGTAGTATTGAATTCGAGATCCAGTTTAGATAACAGTCAGTTGCATGATGCTATAAAAGCTTTTTTTTGAGCTTCAGTTTGGAAAGTAAGAATCCAGAAAGCTTCCACTGTTTATAATCTGCCAGCTTAACAATTTCATTCCTGCATTTATGGCCAAAAATAGCATCTTATACGACTTTGTATGAGCTTCAAGTGAATCCAAAAAAAATCTTCACACTGTTTAGACTCCGTTGAGCAACATCATGTTCTTGCGCATCATCTTCTTGAAATCCAAATGCTCTAATGACATGAAAAATCGCTCAGATTTTGTGCTTAACCTTAACTTTTAGAAAAGATTTACATATACAACAGTGCTTAGACCTGGGAATTATTCAGTAAAACCATTATTCTGAAGTGAAATGGCTTGAAGTTCTATTATCTTGATGTCCTAACTTTTCATGCTCTTAGAAGTGCAATTTTTTGCACAATCCTGACGTTTTTGAAACCGATCTTTTCGGGGTCCTGTTTGCTTTGAGCTGTTTAACTGGTTAGGAACATCTGAGGGACTGCTAGATTCTGGTGTGAAAACTGAACGGTCTCCTGCCCGCGGTGCCACCACCCGTGACCGCATGACATTGAGCACATTATGCTGTCTGCTTGTTCTCTTGTTTTAGAGACCACTTTTGATGAGGGAGGCTGTTTGCATTTAGCTTAATAAAATTTTGTTTGCACATTGGCATGATGTCACTAGGAAAAGGATTTACGATATTAAACTTGTTGATTACGCAAATATTTGCACTAAACATCTTCCAAAGTATTTGACCGTTCTTTGTCTCCTGGCGAATTGACTTCTTGTCCGACACTAAAACCGGCCACGGGGTATGGACGTGGAATGGAGAGAGGTTTCAATGGATTGCTGGATGGATTATAATGCTCCACATGGGTGGATTTCTGTTATTAGATCATTAGTTTTTCTTCTTTGTTTTTTTGTTGCATCAAAAAAAGAAAAGCATCGTCGATCAGAGACATCGTTGATAGAGGGTTGTGTCAGAAATTAAGACGGAATGATCATGCTTTTATAGAGGTTGTGAATTACTGTGATAAAAGAAGCACTGATAGTTATTTAATATTTGTAACAATTTAGGATCTCACCCAAAAAGGCTAGCTAAAAGATATTATTTGAGTTCATTGATCTTATATAAGTATCCAAGATCTATCTAGCGAATAATCGATATACAACTAAACACACATCCGTACGGATTTTTACATACTTCCTCTGTTTAAGTCTAAACATCTTCGTAAGGCTAAAGGGTCAAATCCATTCAAATTTAATCACAAGCACTACGATCGGTCTGTGGTCAGTCCCAAAGAATTCATGCTGCAGTGTTTTCTGGTTCACAGATTATAGGCTAGGTCTATTCTGATACCATTTATAATAATTCAAGATCTCATTCAAAATGGCTAGTTGGAAAGTATTATTTTGAACTCCTTAATTTTATATAAGTATTTAAGATCTTTTTGGCGAATAACTAATACAGGACTAAAAACACGCCCCGCATAGGTCGGTAAGGTGGTATGGTTTTAGACTATGTGCAGAGTGGCTTCAGATGTAGAAATTAGCTAGAGTTACCACGAGCAGGGGTTTCCGGCATGGTTTCATCTTGGCCAAGGACCATTTTGTATGATAGTAAGGCACTTACCTGATAATCACTTTTTTTTTCAAAAAAAATGTTGGGACTATTTGTTGGTCAAGATAAATTGATCTATATAGCTTGAGTTCGGTGGATACTTGGTAGTTGCTTAGTCACCGAAATCGAAGTCAACATGCAAAACCATTATCTGTGTGTTTTAAAATGCTACTCCGATGTTTTGATGCCTTAGTAGTTGTTATGCATCGGTTGACAATTAGATATCTTGATCATTTAAAATTAGTAAGGATGTCTTAGAATGAAAACATTAGCCTTCCACTTGATGTACATAAATGGGGGGGGTCTCAATCTCATCTTGGTATCATCCCAATACATTGCTGATATCTCAAGAAATCAGAAACCTTGAGTACCAACTACGGATTCTATGGGTCTAGCTTGCAATACATGTCATTCAGGATCATATCCTCATCCGTAGTCATTTCTTTGGGTGGATCTGGATTACGAAGGGTTCATTGTTGATTTATGATTGTGTCCAATAGATGAAGCCTGTTTTCCAAACTGTGTTTTCTTGGCTTGGAACATCTTGGGGTTTCTCATGTATTCAAGGGGAAATGAGCATCATGTAGCCCGAGGCATAAGAATCCAAACGGGCCTATAGCTCATGCCTTGCACTTGGGCCTAAATGAGGGTCTAGCCCAAATGCAAGATGGCTTCACGTTCATCATGTGCATGAAAGAATCATTGTTCTTCTTTCACGATGTCACACCCTGCACAACTCTTAAAGCATGCCAAACTCTTCCATCCATCTTTCTGCGTAGATCTTGATTGCTCAATCTAATGGTAGATTTGTGCGAAGGTAGGTGAATCTTTCTTTCGCCTGAAAGATATAACCCTTGTCCATACAATGCTGCTTTTGGATTTTTAAATATTCCATGCTCCTGCTCCTGCTCTTTTTTTAGAAAAAAAAAGTTCATTAGAGGACAAGAGAGGAATCTATCCCTACTCCTGTTTATTGGTTAGATCTAATGCAAAATACTAGGCCTCCAAATTCTTTGTTAGCTCTAGGTTCTGTTGTCTTCGATCTCCGATTTTAGATTCACTCTCTCTTTAGAAGGCAAAAAATATTTCTAGGATTTGCACTTTCTTGTTCTTTTCTCGTCAAGAAGAAATGCGCAGCAACAAAAAAAAAAGAATGAATTTTATAAGAATGATTTAAAAATGAGCCAAATAAGTTTGTAGCCATTCATTAATATTTATCTCCTCTCACAAGTAAACGTACGTGCTCTAGATAAGAAGGGCCCTTAAATTAATAAATTCATTATCTAAGCCTTTTCGAATCAAGTATGGGGTCAACAATAAAGCACTAAAATTGATAAGGCTATATAAAAAGAGTGAGCAAAGCTTACAACAAGCCTGCCTTCATGCATCATTGGTGCCGGATTTTAGGTCAAAGACAGATTTAAAAGGGAGGCACTTGATATGAAAGCAACTTGGCCAATGAGAATGTATGGGCCCCTCAGAATTATGTCTTTTAAGTTCTTTGTTCTCCTGTAGCACTACCTGTATTAGAGTCAGAAGATTCTTGGACCACACAACATAAGCTTATGACTTGTGGTCCCTAATAATTTGAACCTGACTTATGGAGAGTAGTCTAGTATGGGCTATTTAGGCTGCAAGGCAGAGAGCTTCAAGTTCAAACGGACCTGCGGATCACTAGAGCTTTGGGTCCATTATTTGGACCCACAACTATTTACGTGGGGAGGAGAGGTTACCTCCAGTAGATTGATTTTTTAGGCGTTCTAATCTACTCTCTTTTTATCAACACCTTGCGAAGAACTTGATTGAATTATGTAGGCCAGAAGGTCACCTTTTACAAGGTCTAATTGAGCTGTGCATAAACATGGATAGAGCTTGGGTAAGCTTAGCCTCGGCCTCTCAGAAAAAATTGTACCCTATACTGCATGCATACACCAACATGTGGTCGTGCGCTATGCCAATCAGCATGCCCCCTCTCTATAGGCCGATCATCATGACGAGCGCATTCTAAATAGGGTTCACGAGAAACGGACGACGTGATTGTTGTCATGTACAACCATATGGTGCACGCTGTATAGGGTATAATTTCTCGTGTGTGCATTTGTAGATTTAATACAAGCTTAACTTTTGTCTCGGACTGGTGATATTAAAATCATCTACATATTCCATTAAAATGGTCTACATTGACTGCGATGAACAAAAAATTTAATTAATTTAAGCAAGAATAAAAGTTTCATGAAAAAATTTCCACAACGGTTAGTGTAATTATCCACAATTCCCCTGGCAAGAGGAGAACAACTTTAGAATATTTAAATTATTATATTTTCCGCTTCTGAGATTCAAAGTAAAGCAGTCCTCTTTTCGTAATTTACCGACAAGCTTAGGGGTATTTCTGTAACTAAACCACCTTCCCCCCTGCATCATTTCTTCCCCACTCTTATCAGTGGAGAAGAAGCAGTAGACAAATAAAAAAAGAAAGCATTCCACCCTGTCCTTCCGCCCAGTCGCAGCTCACAAAAAGAGCCAAAAAAAAAAAAAGCTCTTCATCTCGGATCACCGGCAAGAGCATGACGTCGGCTCAGCTGATCCGTTTCCGCCTCTTCCTCCTCCTCTCCGCCGCCTTCCTCGCCGGCGCCACCGACCACATCGTCGGCGGTCACCTCGGCTGGAACCCCAACATTAACTACTCCCTCTGGTCCAACAACCAGACCTTCTACGTCCACGACCTCATCTGTAAGTCCCTTCCCCCTTTCGCCTCACTTCCAAGAATCCGAACCCTAACCCTAGAAATCAAATACCATTGTCAGCGTTTAGGTACCAGAAGAACACGTACAACGTGTTCGAGGTGAACAAGACCGGGTACGACAACTGCACGATGGACGGGTTGGCCGGGAACTGGAGCTCCGGCAAGGACTTCATCCCCCTCGACCAGCCCAAAACCTACTACTTCATCTGCGGCAACGGCTTTTGCTTCAGCGGCATGAAGGTCGCCGCCCACGTCCGCCCCCTCCCTCCCTCCGCCGCTCCTCTCACACCCTCCAACTCCTCCTCCTCCTCCTCCCGCGCCGCCTCCGCCTCCCCGCCCCCCCGCCCCTGGCCCGCGGCGCTCGCTGCCCTCGCCGCCGCCTTTGCTGTGGCCTGGATCGGGATCGGATCTGCCGGGATCTGATCGGATCTATCGGTCTCCTCTTCTTTTCTTTAGTTCGTTTACGCGTTTGAGTTTGATCCTTGCCTTTGCGAGAGTTTTTCTCTACATGTTTCTTTTTCGTGGACACATTTTAATCAATTTGAAGTGTTGGTGGGTGTGATATTTCCTTTTTTGGGCAAAAAATTACGAAAGTAGCAGGTTTCCCGACAGCCCTTTTTTTTTTTTTTTTGACGACAGGAAGGCTTACAGCCTGTCATTGCCATGTTGGGGCCATATTGCCTTGGAGCCACGTGGCATAAATTTGTCTGGTCCATAAGATGTCAGATGTATGTATGTATGTCTATATATAGATAGAGAGAGAGAGAGAGAGAGAGAGAGAGAGAGAGAGAGAGAGAGAGAGAGAGAGAGATTATGGGCCAGGTTTAATTAGTGTGCTTTCTTCATTATCTGAGCTAATTTAATGTTAGAGTGGGTCCGAAACGAGCTTGAAGCTTGAAATGAGCATGATTAAAGTTTGCATTATTTTTGGCTTAGTTAAGAATTATCGAACTGATAACTTTGCATTAAGTCGCAATAATGATAAACAAATGGAGCTTGATCTTAGAAATCAAACCCGAAATTAATTTCAAATCAAGTTTGATTAGGCCCAAGCTTGGTCAAACTCGGCTCAATTACACTCTTAGACACGTTCCATGAGACATGCCCCTTGCTTGATTTGTATGTATTGTTGCATCCATCCAAGCAGAGCTATTTAAGTCATATACATTTTTCTATTTGCTGCGAATTCAACTGCATGCAGCTTTACCTTCGGTAACAAAAACCAAAACAGCCCCAGAATGAAACAAGTGGGAGCCCAATCACAGTCTATTGCAGTTACACCAATCCATCCAACATAAAGCAGGTGAGAAGCATTTTAATTTGGCTGCTATTTTTTTTGTCACGATTCCTAATAATAGCCATTATGATGACCATTATTTGAATCCCAAGCAAACCCATTCAAAATAAAATTAGCAAATTAGAATCATCATTTATAGCTAGTAGAGCTTTGTTATCCGCTTATGTCAGGATTATCGGAATCATGTTTTGGCCTTCCCCTTCTAGAAGAATCAGAAGACCTAGCCAAGGTGATTTTAATGTTAATGTTAGAAATTTTTGTCATGTTTGATATTTTATTAAGAGTTTAATAGATGTTTTAGAAATTTTAAAATTTTTGAGGTACATCACTACATGTATGCATATGGATGCAAGGGTGAGTGATCCCAACCCAATCTGTTCCCTTATTCGGCTTTTTGCTGTTGAAGTAGACTTTAAAGTTTACCACAAAAAAAATATATAGCATCAAACAGCCTTAACCAATCCATTTAACTAGGTCAATCAACTTAGTGCTAACTCTTAGGGTTGTAAATCTAAAATTATCCAAAATTTAAATAGGTCGGTCGGATCAGATCTGAATTCAAAAAATTCAAACTCAATTTGAAAAATGGAATGGGTCCGATTTTAGAACCCGACCTGGCCCACGGGCCCTCTAAAACGGATCAAAGCAGGTCGAGTTAGGTCGGGTTATAGGTCAACCTGATCTATTTGCAGCTTTACCTGTATGATACACAGATGTGGTGTAACTTGGTAAGGTTAGCCACATGTTGCCAATGCCATTGAATATATCATGTACTCTCTTTACATACTAGTCACCATCATTTACCTTATTTAGCTTTAACTTACCTGTTACAAATTTTAAGTACTTCTATTTGAGTTTTGAATAATTGCTCCAAATTCCAATACTGTTCAAGTTTTAAGCACCATCTACTTGCATGCACAATTCGTTGAAGGATCGTTGCATTTTAGGATAATCGCTCCAATATTTATTGCCAGCCCTTTTCCCTCTTTGTTTGTCTTTCATTTTTCCAATTTATGAAGATGGGATGATTGAGGTGCCAAGTAGGGACCAAGGAAATGCGAGGAGCGATCGCCTATTTGTTAATTAAAGACTTTTTTGCTCACTTGGGAATTTGAAGATGTGAGTTCAAAATGAATTTCCTTCAGTTGATGCTTGTTTAACAAAGTCGAGCGATAATTCATCAAAGCTTGAGGAAGTAAATTAAAAAGCACTTGTCTCCTTTGCAGCAGCAGTCTGTCTTAATGCTTAAGGTGTCACAAATATTTCTAAGATTTTGTATACCTGAAAAATGACAGAGCTTGATTATTTGGACCAGAAACAAAATCTATACCCTAAATATATAAGCATATTCCCTTCCAAAAAAATAATGGCTTCAAATGAATAGATATGACTCTATTATGACTTTTTTCAGTGAATCTAATAAAAAATATATTCTATTTTAATCTTTCTACTTTCATCTTTCTTGATCATTAATTAAAGAGTGGATATAGACTGACATTTATTTCAAAACCTCATCTACTTCTTGTTGATTCCAAGAGTCGGCATGTACCAATGTACCATGCACATTGGAGCTACCATGAACATATACAAGAATATCAAATATGGGCAATATGATTATTTTTATGAAGATGTGATTCACAAGTTCAAACACAATTATCTAATTATGCATAAAACTATTTATTGAATTAAATCAGGTTTTTCACATTCATTTTTTTTTTTTTTTACTTCAAATATTTCACATATGCAATGAGCTTGTTCCTGTACCAGTTCTAGTAGATTTAAGATCAAGCTAGATTTGTGTTGAAGGTTGGGTCAATCCAATCAAAGCCACACCTCATCCAATTCTGATACGCTGATCAAACTCAAATATGGCAGTATTTCTTCCAACTCAAATTGACTCTTTGCATAGGACAAAGTTGATGTATCTCAATTGTCATGTTCTAAATAATTTAATCAACAATTTATTTAGTTTAGAGATTAAAGGATGATATCCATTTGTGCTAATTCACCATCCCGGGTATAAAAACCATTCACCATTTTTAACATTAAAATACGATCCTCCATAGACACTAAAAGCAACATTAGCAATCATCTCACAATTAACAATTAATATGGCTTTCGGAAGATGATTTCATCTGCATTTTAAGTCATGATAGCATTGCTAGTCTTGGATCTTTTATGCATGAAAGAATCGATTGGCATGCCTAGGTCAATGCATTGCTTGTTCCTCTCTATCAAACGGATTTGGCATTTCTCCGCTGTGTTCTTACCCAAAAAAAATACTTCCAACACTCGATTACTGGGAGTATAGTACTATTCCATATCAGAATAACTTTTTATGTCAATTATTATGGCTGCTATTATATATAATTTTTGATTATCTCGTCTTATGTAAATAACTAATATCTATAACAACCCCATCCAAAAAAAAACTAGTCGGAAAGTGTTATTTAGATTTTTTTTATTTTGTATAAGAATCCAAAATTGATCTAGTGCAAATATGAAACTAAACACATCCCCCTCATATACTCTCACAGTTTAAATCTTCACATCATTCCGAGATTAAAAGTTCAAATCTATTCAAATCTAATCATAAACTCTATGATCATCCCATAGTCAACTAAATAGGCTTAAGTTATAGTATTTCCTAGCCTGCATGAACTAGATAAAAATGAAAGATGTTGTTTGAGTTCATGCTCAATATCTATCCAGAAAGGATCTCGATCATTTCAAATCCTATCACAAGAACTACCCAAATAGATGTGAAATAAATAGATGATATTCTGTCTAACTCAAACAAATCTTATATAAGAATTCAAGATCTACTCAGTGCATATATAAAACTAAACACACGCTAGCTTCATATACTCTCTTAATTTAAATTCTCGCATCCTCTCTAGATTAAAAATTGAAATCCATTTAAATCAAATCACAAGTACGATATATCTAAACACAAAACTCTATGATCAGTCCATAGTTAACTCAAATAGGCTCGAGTTGTAGCATTCCTAGATCACATGGACTAGATGAAAGAAAGATAATATTTGGATTCCTTGGTCTTATATAAATACCTAATATCTACCTGAAAGACTCACATCCATTCAAATCCTATCACAAATAATGCCCAAATAGATATGAAACAAATAAACATTATTTGGTCAATTCAAATAGATTTTATATAAGAATTCAAGATCTACCTAATGTGGATATGAAACTAAACACGTGCTCTCACAGATCCTTATATATTCTCCCAATTTAAATTTTTGTATTCAATCTATTTGAATCCAACCACAAGTATGATAAATTTAATTACAAATGTCATGGTCAACTCAAATAAGCTCCACTTATAGTATTTTATAGTCCGTGTGTATAGGATAAAACCGAAAGGTGTTATATAGGTTCTTTGATCCTATATAAATACTCAATATCTACCCAAGATCCTTATCTATTCAAATACAATCACAAGAACAACCATTAGCCTATGATCAATCCAAATAAACTCAAGTTGCAGTGCCTCCTAATTTCTATAGAACTTGGACCGCCATTTATAATGACATAAGACTATCAAAAAAAAAAAAGAGTAGTTAAAAATGTTATTTGGGTTACTTAACCCTATATCTTACACCCAAGATCGACCTGCTGATGTGGAACTAAATACATGCCTCATGTGAGTTTTCACAATGTCAATAACACATGATTGGAGTCTGAGACTCCATCTCCAACAACAGCTATTCGTTTACTACTATCTTTATTAAATCAAAAATTTTCACCCAGGATACGAATTTCCTAGCAAGTCGAATTGTTTTTTCAAAAATTTTGGTTTTTCCCGAAAAAGAGAAAACCGAACCGTACGTTTTCGGTATGTCATGATCGGGCGTTCCTAGAATTCCATTAATCTTCTTCAAAAGAAGATAAAATCTGCAACATAAATTTATTTAAAGTTAAATATATAGTATAAACAAAAGAAAACGTGACCACATATACCATTGATATCAATATTAAAAATATAACCAGATTACTCCTTAGGCAAATACATCCTTGCCATCAAAGATCAAACCAAAACATGTCCAACAAACACCAAAGAAAAAGCCTACTTGGACTTGGATGCTCCGCGGCCGCCGCTGCCGTCAGAGCCATCGCCGACGGTGGCCTTGGCGACATCGCTGGGCGTGGTGCCGGGCTTGGACTTGGCATAGAGAGTGAAGTAGCCGATGGCGGCGACGATGAGGAAGCCGCCGACAGCCATGGCGGCGGGGTTGAAGGGCATGTTGCGGCGCTGGTGGAGCACGCCGCCGGGGTGCTGCCCCGGTGGCCGCTTGGAGGCCTCCACCCCCTGGGCCTTCACGTCCTCCGGCCGCATCTTGTGCGTGTCGGCGTTGCTCCGCCACCCATCCCTGTCTGAATCGCTCCCTCCCATTCTCTCTCTCTCTCTCTCCCTCTCTCTCTCTGGTTTGTGGGATTTCTCATGGGAAGGGGAAGGGGGTTATTCTGGTGCCACGTTTGGGGGACGTGCATGCTGCATGCATGGTGGAGGGGACACGTTGCAGTTGACTTGTTCGCCCGCGGCACCTGGCTTTAGATGAACCGAGTAATGAGTACGAGGGAGGTGGTCTTCATCTGGATGGATGGGATTTTAGTGAGCAGGATCAGATGGATTTGTGATCCGTCCGCTGGACATGGATCATCAATGGTGAGCTCATTTAAAAAAATATTTTGATGCCGATCAACTTTAGAAAAATTTGCAGAAATTTATCATCTTTATTAATTTCTATATTTGCCAAGAAAATCATATTTTATTATTCATCTTTTTCTGGACTAGTGCCATTACATCCTTAATTATATAAATATTTATCTTACACCATGCAAACATATGTTGGTAATAGATTCACACATATTAATAATATGACTTGGTGTATACTTATAAGTTCGAGTAAATCGGAGAAACATATAAATATACAAGAAAATTTGAATGAAATTGCTTCTTATCAGAATAAATAAATATATATATATATAACAAAATTTTCTTGACTATTTTCAGTTCTAAGGACTTTGCAGAAAGAACAAAATCCTGTCATTATTCAGTTTTCAGAGAGAGAGGTAAGTGATGGATTACCATGCCTGATTCAGAGAAGGACCATAATGGTCCATTAAAGTGCAAAACTAACTGTGCCTGGTCATGCGCAGGAAAAGCCCAGTTTTATCCGGAATCACATAGGATGAGTTTTATTTGCTGCATCTATTCCAATTAATATAAACTGTTCGAATGGCTGAAGCGATGACTGCATGGTAATGGGCTTAAAACAGCAGTTTCTATATTTCAGAATGCTAAAATTATTTTGGAGGGGGATTGGAAGATGGTAGTGACTTGGTTTAATGGCAAGGATTCTTAACAACATCCCACATTGAGGAATATCGGACTGACTTGTTTTTTTTTTTTTTTGGTTAACTCGGACTTCCTTGTTCTACCATGACTGATTTCTCTTGCATTCATGTTCTTTAGGAGCTAAAAAAATCTAGACAGTAGGATTTCCACCTATGTTGGCTTTCGACCCTTTCATCCGCCTGTAGTAAGTTCTTCTCACCTTATTAGTTAAAAAATAAAAAAATAAAAAAACTTTTGACGTCCGCGTGGGCTTGAACCTTGTTTGCACTAGATATAAAACCATAGAAATGTTAAAGGTAGGGCTCGAAATAGATAGGACGTGAACATTTGTATCTTTATTTTTTAAGTGAAGATTCATATGGATAGGATACTTATCAAAATTAGTATAAATTTGTCCTAAATGGCTACGAATAAGGATCAAACAGTAAACATAGCCATAGTTATTCTAAACAAATATAATTATAAATTATATATTAGTTGCATCATATTTTTTTTATCCAAATATAGATATAACACTACAGAAAATCTGAGCTTTTCCGACGTTTTTTTTCCGACGCTAGGAGGAAGCGTCGAAAAATTTTGATTTAGCGCCAATCTTGCTGACGCTTCTAAAAAGCGTCGATAAATCTTGAAAATCGACGACGCTTAAAAGAAAGCGTCGTCGCCCCTTTCCTCAGTCTCGAACGATTCCCTACTTGCCCCTGCACCTTCATCAATCTCTCATTCACCACCTCTCGTCTCATCTCCTCTCCTCCTCCCTTCGGCGCCGACATCAATCCACAGCCCCAATCGGCGTGCTCTATTCCGCTTCCCCGTCGCCATCGACCTCGCCCTCGTCTAGGGTAAGCCTCCTCCTCCTCCTCCTCCTCCTCCTTTTTTTAAAGCGTCATCGGAGCGATATCTAGGCTTTTTGGGGAGTTCCGCGACAAATCTTCCAGCCGACATCAATCCACAGCCTCGATCGGCGTGCTCCATTCCGCTTCCTCGCCGCCGTCGATCTCGCCCTCGTCTAAGGTAAGCCTCCTCCTCCTCTTTTTAAAACGTCGTTGGAGCGATATCTAGGATTTTGGGAGAGTTCTGGTGACAAATCTTCCGGCACCGACATCAATCCATAGCCCCAATCGGCATGCTCTGTTCCGCTTTCGCCGACGCTACGAGGACCCCGGCCTCCGCCGCTCTCAGGAGAGGTAGAGCTCTGCAGGCGGTGGAGATAGGTATCCGGTTTCTCTTCTTAGAGCAGGTGAAATTTTTTTTGATCATCCCCATCTCGCCGACCTCTTCCCTCTTGTCCTAAATCTAGGTTTAAGTCTTTTCTTGGATCCAATCGCTGGACGGACCTGGCAGGGTGGGCAGAGATCCGGCGGTGCTCGTGGACTGCGGGTTCGGATGCTAGAAGCTTCTCAGCAGGTTCTTCCCTTCTTTTCCTCTTCTTTTACTTTCGTTCCCCACTTTCTTCCCTTCTCAAATGCTAGATGCTAGATGGTGGCCTCAAAATCTCCACTTTCTTGGCTTCGAAGCCGAGGTTAGGGCAGCCGCTGAGGGATCGAGCTCCGGCGCGTCTTCGTCTTCGTCCTCGCCGGCAGCTTGTCTACTGAAGAAAATATTTTTTTAAAAAAAATTAAGGCTAAAGCGACGCTTTTAAGCGTATACAACGCTTTTTAAAAGCATCAGAAAAAACTATTTCTACTCAGGTATCGCCAATGCTTCGGCAACGCTTTAGGTAACATCGGGCAGATCTTTACCGGCGCTTATAAGCGTCGGTAAAGAATGTAAAAGACGTCGGAAAAGCTCAGATTTTTTGTAGTGTAAGTGAGATATTATTTAGATATAAATTAAACTTTAATAAAATTAAATTATAAATACTAATATTAACCATATGATATTCATAAAAGATCCGAACAAAATCATTATTCAAATTGCACGTGATATATAAGTAATTAAGAGTCTAAAGCATATTTATTAAACTTGTACGGAGACTGACCTAATCAATGATCCGGCAAATATTCGTCATCAAAATTATTTAAATTAAGAATAAGTAATATAAAATATTAGTAAATTTTTTGTATCAAGTGTTGTCGTTTCTCTCTAAGTTTGGATCAAGTATAAATAAAAAGTAATCATAAATTATCAATTTTCTGGATAGCTTATAAGAAAAAATATATACGAATAAAGGAACATAGAAGTTATTAATATTTTTAAAATAAAATATTTTTTATTTTTTAATCAAAAAAAGAATTTATTGTTTATGAAAATAAATGATTAAAATATTTTGCCACTATATATCAAATAACTATTTAATGATGTGGATAGATTTTTGAATAAGTAAAATAAACTATCTATACATAATGGAATCCAATACTCTACCTTGGTACCCAGAGCGCTTGTCATCTAACTAGTTTGATTTTGGGTATATGGCTTTGCTTATATATCTTTTTTTCTTAATCCAAATCCAAAAAAAAACTTCAAAATCTACATCCAGACCCGATAAGACTTATATGCAAGTATCCAAATCAATTTTCATATCTAAATGGATACCAAACTTTTTTTTATCGGAATCCGCTCTGAACCAGAAACAGAAATGGCTATAGTCGGATTTTGTCCGACCGGTTTTTTACTCTAATTGGAGAACCTGTATCCTCTCCATTGATGATTGAAAACAGAGAGATCCATTTGCAATCAGTAGGATTTTTGAGAGACGTTGTGAGCTCTTTATTTTGGGGTGGAACTGGAAGGTCCATGAGTGGAGCGGCCCATCCAACCATGGACAACGGTCTATTGCACAAATGGTTTATGATTGCAAGCCAAAGCTCTCCAATTCAACCCTAAACTAGAGAGGATCCGAACTCACTTGAGGAAGCCGCATCCCCAAAAAACAGAGACGACAGCTGATAATATGCACCGTTGAGCCTAAGCTTTGCTTTTTGAGGATAAAATGATAACTATTTATAACACAACACAGTCAATGACAACAATAAATAACGGCATTATTTAGTAACATACCTGCTCACACAATAAAATATAATAATTGAAGTAACTATATATTATTTTAATTTTAAAATATCATTTAGTTAGATAAATTAATAAAATTTCAAATTTCACATTAATTACAATGGTTGTTACAATGTTATTTCTTTCCTTCTTTTTTGTTCCATGGGCCTCCAAGCAAGTTCAAGTTGGGCGAAGCTCAACTTTCGGACAGTTTGATTACCTGGGTTGTTATTACGTTAAGAAACAAACCCAGTCAAATACATAATTAGTTGATAAACTCTGTGTGTGTGTGTGTGTGTTATTACGTTAAGAAACAAACCCAGTCAAATACATAATTAGTTGATAAACTCTGTGTGTGTGTGTGTGTGTGTGTGTGTGTGTGAGAGAGAGAGAGAGAGAGAGAGAGAGAGAGGCCTAAACTTGCTACACTTCGGTTCTGTGCGTGTCTGCAAGAATTGTCTGTGGGTTTTTGGCTTTTGTGAACTGTGAGAGTTGTT
The DNA here is from genome assembly GCF_009389715.1 of Phoenix dactylifera. Lineage (NCBI taxonomy): Eukaryota > Viridiplantae > Streptophyta > Magnoliopsida > Arecales > Arecaceae > Phoenix > Phoenix dactylifera. The sequence continues at coordinate 28,655,920 of NC_052392.1, read as the reverse complement.
CATAGACTTGACGTGGGGGTGCACATACACACACGGGCATGCACAAGCATGCACACCTACTTACCTATGCAAATGCATGCAAGTATACATAGTGTATACATACAGAGACATATGTATTTCAGAACATTTGATATGATGGTAGAATAGCACTCTACAGTCAATAAGAATGTCCCTGGTACAATGCTTAAAAAATATATTATTTATCAATGACAATGTGACATACCCCTTAAGTGATAGATCAAAGCCCCACTAGAGTCACAATTACCCTGCATATCTTCTTAACAAAATCAATAAAACTTATAATTATTTATATATACACATACATACATAAATATATGCATGCAAGCCTGTCCAACAGCATCTGAAGCAAAGGCCAAAGGCAGGCCATAGAATTCGACAGTCGTGAAATTTTAGATTTCACAAGCAAAAATTCTATTTGCAGATGAGCAAATGCAAGAGCCCTTTCCTATTGCATACATGAGCATTGACCACAACAAAAATAAACAGTAAAAAATTCATGTAGAGGATTTATAATTGACCACAAAGATATTACTCCACTATGCAACATCTTCCTTCCTGTAATTTCTCCTTGAAGAAGAATTGACTATTTTTCTATTACAAAATACGATGAACTGAGGAAGCTTTTTTAATCTAAGAATCAACTTTTCACCTTTTCTTATAGTGCATGACGTGATTCATACACCTGAAAGCTACATATGCCTTTCCACTACTGCAAAGATGAAAGAGTAGAAAATCTGCATTCAAACCTTCATCATTCAAACCATCATACCTTCCTCAAGTTTAGCATGAATCTTCTCATTGCTCTGGACCGAACCACTCATAGAAATTAATTGGAGATTAAGTTTCTTCCATATGATGTATGAAAATTTGGCCAAACAATGTGCCCAAAGGACCAGACATTCAGTACTGAAATGGCGGCATCAGCATGCCAATTGCAAGTACCACAGCTGTCGGGAGTGTTGCCTGCAGCTTTGGCAAATGAAGTGATGTTAATAACAACTGCAGCTTGGTACCCTGGCATTCAGTGCCATCAACATAGCCCACCACCTGTTAATCCTGAAGAAAGAAGAAAAACATACTTGATTCTTCCATAGAAGGTGGATAATCACTATACTTACATTTCATCAAATAAAACTCTAAGAAACAAGATCACAGTTCCAAAGAACTAAATTAGACAATCAGTTTACCACCACTAATATGGTCACTGTCAGCACATCCAAATAGACAACGATGGAATACAAGGAGACATTATTGCACCAGTTCTTTTTCGTATAAGAAGGTTGCAATATCAAACAGCTATTCCTATTATCTTAAGTAGACTGCTAATTAAATCCCAAGGAAATTTGAAATTTAGAAAGAAGAAAACTTAATCTTACCATTCATTTGGCAGCTCTTCTGACCACGAACCTGGCACACAACCAAATATGAATGTATATAGGCAAAGGCCAGAAGGTATTTCCCAACATTCAGACACCTTTACCTTGATGTCTAAGAAAAGATGCTATTCGCAAGCATAGAGCACTTTCATTCTTCATGACAAAGTTCTAGATTATATCCACTTTCATCCTCTTATTCTAAAAGGTTAATAGGAATATCTTTCCCAAGACCACATGCCATCAAATTCATGAATGTTCCCAGGATGATGACCATCCAAGCAACCTCTAAATGCCAAAGTAATCACCTCGATCCTTGATAAAATCAGGAAGGATAGGAATTTACAGGGACGGTAACTCACTAACGCCACCAAAAACAGGTGTCAGTCTCCCTGGATATCCAGCCACCCAAATTCTTCAACTTTGTTATCTTACCCAAATAATGGAACAAAAATGCTGTCACCAGATCTCCCAAAAGCATTACTTGAAGGCATGAAGAAAAAGGTCTTGAGCAAAAGTAACCCTCAAGTGAAGGCTAAAGAGGAGATCTTTCCAGAGACTCAAAATGTCATTCATCTTAACTTAATCACCACTTTAAAGGCCTCTGACTTTTATAATCTGCCATAAGATGAGACATATTATCCTAAATTATAAAAAACAGCACCCTCCCCTCACCAATAATCAAATCATACATACATGCTCTCCAATGAAACCTATCATCCCAAATGACCCAATTGCTAAAGCCACTCATCCATCAAGGTTCCTCGGCCCTCAGCAAATCTTAGCTAACCTTATAGCTCAATGCACTCTCCCATCCCATGAAATGAAACTATCCTTTGATTTAAAATTTATAAAGTAGATGACAAGGACAAGAATGCTTTATAGAATCCCATTCCTGACATGGAACCAGAGCAATATAATTTTTTGAGAAGAAAAAGCTAGTCTTTCTGATCAATATTACCTAGAAATGGATAGAACAATAGAGAACATGGAAGAAGATGTGGACTTGTTGCAAAGCAACTATTGGAGTTTACATAATTGTATTATTTGATGTAGAAAGTAAGGGTTAAAGTGCCAATCTATATCTCATTGTATCCGCATATGCATGGGCTGGCAAGTTTTGGCAAAAGGGTGCATTATCTCTATATTGTGCACCAATCAAGATGAACATCGCTTTGATATGCACTATTACAACTGATGCATACTGATAGGGGTTAAGTACCAAATTATATCAGGGGGTAGAAGGCTTATGAATTTACGACACTGACCAATTACTGTATTGGTATAAATATATAAGGGCTTGATACACCCCCTAATAGACACATGGTATAGGTTTTGTGTTGACTCCAATAGCGTGCAATGTGGTCACTGTAGGGGCATATCAATAAGGTATGGATATAGGGCTTAGTATAAAGATTTAAAATATTTACTATCACTTTGAGTTTACTACAACACTTGTAGCATCTAAACAACACTTAAAATTTGTTAAAACTTAACACCATTATACATACCATGTAAATTTATCACAAATTGAAAACTTGAGTGTATTGTTAGGCATTGTTTGGTGCAATGGTAAAAGTCTAACGCTAACAAGCACAATAGCACAGATTCAAGTGCTAAGGCAGCCAAAAGGTTAGGACTCTCCCCAATTAGTCCATGATGCCCTTGGCATCGTACGCCCATGACCTAGGCTCAAACCAGCCTAGACCCTGAACCTGAGGGACCCCATCTCCGCTTCCCCCTCTCCTTCAACATACATACCCCACCCTCACCACCTTAGTCCCAAGCCCCCCTATACGCTCTTCTTCTCCTTCCCCTTCTCCTCTTCCCAGTCGAGCCTATCGTCGTTCATCGCTGCCCCGCTGCCATCCGGCGATTGACTCGCCAGCCTCCCTCCTTTTCTCTCTCTCTCTCTCTCTCTCTCTTCTCTTCTTATTCTTCATCCTTCTCTTCTCGCCAAAATGCACCACCACCGCTCAGCACCACCACAGCTAATGACTACCATCCTACCGGTAACATCTCCCTCTCACTCTCTTTTTTCCACTCTCTTGCTCACCCACCCTAAAACCTCATCCCTTCTCTCATCTCTTTCTCAATCTGCTCACTTTCTCCTTTCTTCCATTTCCCATCATTTTGTGCATATAATTGGTGAGAAATTCCTCATCCATCTCTCTCCCCTGGATTTCCCTCTCTAATCTAATTCTAATGTGGGTTTTTATGCATAGAGAGTAGAGACCACAATATTGAGCAAGAGGAAGTCGAATTCAAGTCCTTGGCTTCTAGTTAGAGGCATGATTAAGGTAATTTCCAGCCTATTGCCATATTATCTGATGGATTAATGTAGTTTTGGGGTGGATTTGGGAAAAACCTAGCTCTAGGTCTATGCCATTGGTTATCTCTGCAAGTTTCAGAAAACATGGCTTATATTTTTGAAGTCCTCATGTCCAAGGAATTCCAAAAGGATCAATATCATAAATTCAGGAGATGTATTTTGATAGTTGAGGGCTTATTGTTGCAGAAAAAACCTAGACCTAAAATTGAGGGGACCATCGGGATTATTCAACTTGGCCAAAAGTAAACATAAGATTGGCTCTCATGCTTTTTGTAAAATATTTTTTACCAAGTGTTATAATTGTTGGAGTTTTATTTTTAAATTATGGAATTTTGTATCCCACATGGAATTTTCCAGGTTAATTGGGTTAAGGGTTAATGTAGTTTTGATAAGGTACTTAAAACTGTTAAAAGGCTCAATACGGCTCAAGAGGTTATACTTTGATGTATTAACTATTTGTAATTGTCAAGTATTGAAGAGGATTGATTTGGGTCGAAACTTATATGTTGTACTTAAAACATTCAATACGTTCAACCTAACGAAAGTATTTTTAACTACACACCTCTAAAATATATATTTATGAAAATCATTGTAAAATACCTTGACAATTGTATAATCCACTTTGCAAAACCCTTCCTTAAAATGAAAAACATATTTTCCAATTAAATGTTTAGAGTTTCAGATGTCCTGATCCATATTGCGCCAAACGGATATGGTCTCGACATGGGGCATTGATTAGCATGGGATGTGTGGCAACCCATAACACATATCCACATTGGACCTCTATTGTCGACACGTGGCATGCTCGATACAATATGGTACAGAATTGTTAGCCATCGGCATCGCACCGAAACCAAAACTTTAACCTTCATTCTTGCCAAATATTCTTTATATACATGTAATTGAATCAATAAATCATCCTATCACTGAACTCGTAGATATCTTTGAAACTCATATGTGTGTGCAATTACGGACTATTATTATGTTTGCAGGAAAATAATAAAATCATATGAAACTTTTGCATAACTTTGAATCTTGTATTTTTGAAAGTATTTGAATACTTTTTTGAAAATCATGCATGTATAACACATATTTGAAACTCTTTGGACACCCATGTATAATTAAGGATATTATAACTTGTTTGAGCCATCTTTGTAAAGCGAAAAATAGGATGAAATTATATTGGTAAAATAAATGGAATTTGGCTGTTTGGTTTGGATTGTGAGTCTAGCTAGTGGCTACATGTTCGACCTCGCTAATGGGGTTAAATATTGGCATCTTGATCGTTCTAGAACTTGATTACTTTAGACCTACTCCACAGGGGTTAAATAAGGTACTTTAAGCCTACTTTGAGAGGTTGAATGTAGTACGTTGGGCCTACACCAAGAGGTTAAATGCGGTACTTTGGACCTACTCTGCAGAGGTTAAATGCCATACTTAGAGCCCCGCCACAAGGTTAGTGTGGTTGTAATTGTATAGACTGATAAGTTCATAAACTATTTTGGAAAATGATCATAAATTGCTTATTGAAAACATTTGCATACAAAACTTTGGTTTTGGTATTGGCATGTAAAACACTTCGGAATCATATTTGGAATATTGATTTGAAAATGATTTGCATATATGTCCTTGGAATTATATGTATAGTTTTGATTATGGAAACTCTACCTTTGTTAAATAGATTATTTTGGATCGTGCATCCATAAATTGTTAAAGTTTCTTTTGTTATATTTTGCTCAATCCCTTTGGTTATGGTTGTTATTTACATACTGGGCTTTTAGCTCACTCTTCTTCTTCCTCTTTCTTTTCCTAATCCCAAAGCATGGGAAGAGACTAGAAGAGGTTGAAAAGTGACCTTAAAGTTAGATCCTAGACTTAGCCGAGTCAACTTAGCCTTCATAATTTTGTTTGGAACCCACATTGATATCATTGGTTTTGTAGGACTAATTGGACCTCTTAAAAATTTTGTGAAGTGGTTGTGTTGACCAAATTGTAGTTTTGCCTTGATGTTTAACTTTCAGTTGTTTCAGGATTGGCATCTAGTCAGTTCAAGGTTTAGAAAAATCTAGTTAGTGTTGGAAATTATTATCTCGCTTGTTTTGATGGATTATTGTTAGTTGATTCATTTGCTTTATTTGGTAGGTTCTCGCATGGCATGCACATAGGGCCCAGCCCTGAGGGGGCGTTTGGTAACCCCAACAAGATCACCACGGTGATCTAAGATCCCCGGTGATCTGAATGCTGGGGTGATTTGATCCCTAGTGATTTAAGATCAATGTGTTTGGTAGGCCAAGCTCCAGTGATTAAAAATCTCCGAGTATCCATGAGTAACTTGTTTGATATAGTACGGGGATTCAAGATCAGCGACCACATAATACCACAAATACCCCTGATAATCTTAGATGGATTTTTTGTGTTTTTAATTTTCATGAATCAAAAATGTAAGTCAATATGCTAATTCCTATAATAGCTCCATAATTTTGTCACATATTCTACTTTTAGTAGCCCTTATCATATATTTATTAATCATATAAAATATATTATAATAAAATATTAATATATTTATCAATATATTAATTATTAATATATTATATAAAAATATATTTATTACTCCTATAAATTATTAATCTTATAAAAATATGTTATTTTTTATTATAGAATTAATATTTTTATTTATACTTATAATAGATTTTTTAATACTAATAATTATTTTGATTAGAAAAATAAGGTAAATAGGATTAATATATTAAATATTTTTATTATATAAATATAAATACAATAATATATTTCTCCTATAATTTAAAATTACCCTTCAATAATAATATATATATCATTAATATGATATATAATATCAACATAATATTTTATATATATAATATCATTAATATAATATATAATATCAACATAATATTATATATATATATATATATATATATAACATTGACATAATATATTAATGGTATATTGAGATATCAATTTTTCTGTTAAATTGAGGAATATTTTTGTCTTTAATTTTCAACCCAAGATCACTACCATGGGGTGATCTTGGATTTCCGACCTCAAGGACAGGTATCCCATCACCGAGTTGGGCGGTGATTTGAGGGGTGGAGGTGATACAGGATCACCGCCACGTAGGATCACTGTGGTGCAACCAAACGCGGTGATCTCATCACCTCTACCCACATCACCCTTGATCCTGGGATGATCACCCCATACCAAACGCCCCCTAAGTGTGTTTGGTGGGTTGCTGCATCCCTCGACATGTATTTTATGTTGGGGAGTGGCATTACCTCTCCCAAGACCCCGGATTGCCGAGACCATAACTAGGTATTTTTATATTGGGTATTTTTATGTTGGGTGCGATAACTAGGTATTCAAGATTCATGATCTTAGACTATTGAAAACCAATTTTTGTTCAAATTATATTTAAAGGGCATTAAAAACTGATTAACAAATCCTAATAGAATTCTAAACTAGGACAGAGAATAAAGGAGGGATGGGGAAAAACATATATTCGATAGGATATTACTATTGACAGCGAAAGATCTTTACCTTCCAACACACACACAATCTCATATGGCACCTCACCCGGATCTGAACTTAATGATGCTACAACATGCTCCAATCCTGAAAATAGCATACGTGCCATTTTGATCTTCACTTACTCATCATGTTCAGTATTTAATCTTCCAAACCTCAGTAGAGTGAATTCTTTATTATTAGCATGTCAAATCATTCTGTTAGGTGGGTTCTTGAGTGTTAATGTATTACAACGGGATGTTTAGAGCAAATGAAACAGCAGTATGCAACTGAAACCCACCATGTCTTTTGTTTTTGAAAGCAGTTAATATAAATACATAATCCTTGAACAATGGAATTCAAAAACAGGGTTCACATCCATAACAACATATATTAATGACAATAGAAAATTCACATACATGAAAAATAAGGTGCTTACCTCATAGATGGAAATATCGGGGCAGTCCATTAGTCGGACTTTTTCATGGCTTTCAACTGGAGGATTCCATTTCATGACGACCAACAATGAAAAGGTCTGACCACCAGACTAGATGTGAAAACTTAAGGATGACCTCAAACAAATATGTCTGACATGCTAGAGAATAGGGCTAATTTCTGCCTTCTCTCCATCATAACTACTTCCTCATGCCAATCTAGACCAGAGAACAATTCTATTCTTCACTTCTTCAATAACACAATAATAGGCAGATTCACCTCAAGTGGCAAAAAAGTGCCATGCGATCAGTTAACGAATTTTTGTACCTGTCATACTGTTAAATCTTCCATGCTGTGAGACAATATATTCTTTGCCTCCTCTGCTCCAGTGGTTTTTGTTCTTTGACATAAAGGTCTTGAAGAGCTTCTCAAGTTTAGCATCAGCAGGAAAACCCCTAGATATCATTTCATTGTAAAATTCTAAGGCTTTTGGAATCCAGCCACGTGATACCAGCCCTTGTACCAATGCCATATAGTGGGTAGAGCCGGGAACAACATTGTACTTCTTCATTTCACTCCACATTCTCAATGCACTGTCAGATTTATCGAGGCTGAAAAACTTATCAAAAAGTAGGAGGAAAGTATATCCATTAGGGCCGCAACCAACAATTTTCATTTTATTCATCATCTTTAAAGTTCCTTCTACATCCTCTGCCTTTATGAACGCATGGTAAGTATCAATGTTCGGGTGAAAACCTTTCGCCATCATTTCATCCAGAAACCGTCGAGCTTCCTCTAGCTTGTATGCTTCACATAATGGATATATCATAGAGTTGTATGTTTCAGCATTTGGTTGCAGACCAGCCTCTGTAATTCTTTCAAAGATATTGTTCGCATCCTTTAAGCAATTTTCTTTTGTCAGCACATAGATAAGGGAATTGTAGACCAGAAGATCAGGAACCCAACCTCTCTTCTTCATTTCATCATAAAGCCTTAAAGAATCAAAGAGGTTCCCAACTTTTGAAAAGCAACGAATCATATGGGAGTAACTAGTACCGTCCGGTGTAATACAACAATTTGACATTTCTCTCCATACTCTTTTTGCTTCTACCACGTCACCAATGATATTGCACCAGCCATCCAGAACTACATTAAAGTTGTCAGCTTTAAGTGGATAAAATTTCCGATTAAGAAGAAGAAATTCCTCAGCCTCCTCAACATTCATGTTCTTGCAAAGAGCATGAAGAAGGGCATAATATGCTGCTGAATCTGCATCTATTTTGAATGTCTCCATGGCATGGAATGTTTTTATTGCTTTTCTAGCTTCATTTGCAGCCGCATACCTGCAAATTCATAGGAAAATTTGGTAAAAATCAATTCATATGTGGTTAAAGGTATCCATAAAAATGTGCTGATAAACTATAGTATATAAGGCTCCATAATTACATATTTATTGCACCTCGGTGAAGGGAAAAGAGTAGAAATATAACACTCCAGTCAAAGCATTTAACAATTTGTTTCAATAAGGGAAGAAAGGGCTCCCATGTTTTGCAATGGTACAGACATGTAGAAATGAGGGGATTTTGGCCTTTTCAGTTGTGAACTTTCAGTGCAATGATAGCATTGTTTTCTTGCAATAAGAATCCATGTCAAATCAAATGGTACCAACGAACATCTAACTACATTGACTAGAAACATGAAAGCATTCTTGTCCACTTCATATAGGATCAAAATACTTAATGACACATCTCTAAATATGTGTCTACACATGTATAGAAAGATATATGTCCCTTGAGATGTATGCAAAAAAGCATCGAAAAAGCACAATGCACAAAAACTACAAACTTCATTGTTTATGTTGTAATTCAAATTCATAGACCTCATTACATTCTCCATATAGTAATATCAGTATCACATATTTTAGAATTAAGAATCCATCATTTCAGTCATTAGAAGGGAAGCCTTTCTTCTCATCCCTAAACAAATTCAAGAAGTATCCTGGATATGTCCAATAATTATCTTTTTTTTTTTCAAAAGAAAAAAGGATTCTTAAAATTAGTATCCAACACATATCCTAGGCACAACCTTGGTGCACATCACCATCTTATATTCATCAGCTATTGCATACAATCTAAAGTATCCATTTAATCTACTCAAGGAACAAGTATGGGAATAGATGCACTGCCTATTTGGGGTATCAAACCAAATATTGAAGTATATGCACTTTAGGTTGGGGCATTAAGGCACACATCTTACCATTAAGTACCTTTTTTTTGGAAGTAGGACCACTTAGGGATGACGGCATAAAAAGCACATGAATGATTAAGTGAACCTTGGGAATGGTAACCTTGGATGTGCAAAACAGCATATGATGCAGCCAGTGGCAAGGTAAACCAGCTGACAGAGCTAGTAGTAGTGAAGTTAGCAGGCTGGCAAAGTCGAATAGCAAGAATGTAGGCTAACAAATAAGGAATTGGTTGGAAGAATGATGTCGAGGATGAAAATATTGAGGAAGGCAATGATGATAAAGAATGCGTAACGATAGATATTGAACAGGGTAGTAATGATAAGCTAATCGCTTGGCGAAAGTCTGAAGATGAGGAAAGCGCACTTCAAAACAGGTTTTGGCACTAAGAGTTAATTGACATCAGTGGATGAAGCTGATCTTGAAGTTGTATAGATTTATGGAACGAGATGAAACCAACCTTCAAGCAGCAAGGGTTATAGGTAGCGAGACAAAGGATGTTGTTAGAGGTGCTTCAGTACATTGTGCAATATGATGAAAGAAGAAATGGAAATTTCCTAAGTTCAAGGCACCTAATAGACAAATACACCAATGTCAGTCGGATCGAGACTTGGAAAACTGAAATTAGAGCTTAAGAACTCAATCCTCTACGATCTTCGAAGCCTCTTCTGCTTTAATTCAGAACCCTTACAAATACTCTAACTCTCTATCTCATGAAATAAAAGAAAAACAACAAAGCTGCCTTAATGCAAAACCAAAACCCAGTAGAAGGGAGCTAAATTTAGCTAATGAGCAATCTACATTAGCGAAAAGAGATAAAGTTATCACCTTTCCATCATGATGACCATCGCACGCTGCGTAAGAATCGATTTCCGGTACAACCGGCGCACCAGCCACCACGCAAGGTCGAATCGCCCCTGCTTGCCCAGCACCCAGAGCATCAGATGCCAAGCCCACGGGCAACCCAGGACATGCTCTTCGGCCCACCGCAAGGCAAGGAGCGCGGACTCCCAGTCCCACCTCAGATCCCATAGCGCCCTGCAGACCAAATCCCTGGTGAACTTGACGCCGGAGGAGGCCCGGAGGAACGCCAAGGCCTCCTTGGGCGAGGATGACAGTGATTTCGCCTGGGAGAGCAGTTGGAAGAAGCCCTGGAGGTCGGATTCGTCGACGGGGGTCTTAGGCTGGTCGGAATCGGACTCGAAATCGCTGGAATCGGGGTCGGCCGAGGGACGGAGGGAGGAAAGGAGGGGGCTTTGGGGCTGGGCGCCAAAGGGTGGGAGGCGAGGCGAGGGTGACGCGAAAGCGGAGAAGGAGAGGGCAGAGGGCGCGGGAGAACGAGGTCGGAGCGTTGGAGAGGGGCGAGGAGGAGGGCTTACGAGAAGAGAGCAGAGGAGAAGAGGGAGTCGGGTCTTTCTCCGGGTTACGGTCGCAGCCAGCGCCATCGCGAGGGATTGTGGTACTTTTGGAGCTAAAACAAAAATAAAGTAGGCACGCGATTTTTATTTTTATTTTTTTTATTTTTTTTTATTTTTTTTTTTTTTTGGTTCGGCCCACATGAGCACACCCAACTACATTACTAAAAAGAACACTAGTAAAGTCAGTCGAAATGAGAATTTGCTGGGTTCATAAAAATTCTCCTGAATGCTGCACAGCGAAAGAGGCGACCTAATCAGCAGCTCGGTTCGCTTCCTGAAGGACATGTCTGACTTGAATAGCCCAGCAATTCCGTAGCATCCATCTCATGTCACACAAAAGTGGGTGCTCCACCACCTCTCGCCTCTCCACCAGAAGGCGATCAATCAAGACAGTAGAGTCCCCCTCCAGAATGATCCTGCCGCCTCCAGCACATATCTCACACGGGATAATCCCATCTATGCAGCCCTGAGCTCCGCCTCGAATGCCAAGGCCTCAGAGGAGCGACATCCCCCGGCAGCAATCAGCTTGGCGCCGTGGTCTCTGATCACAAAAGCCACTCCTGCCCAATCTCCACTGGCAGGCATATTCCCATCGAAATTCACCTTAAGATGGCCAGGGGATGGAGGCTCCCAAGAGACAAAAATAAACCTGCGCGCTATGGCACGCGTTTGCTGATCTAAAATGGATTTACGGATCACACCTCAGTACAATCTATGTACCTTAAAACAAAAATAAAAGGCTTTGAACTAAAAATTCTACAAAAAAAATCAGATCTGGTCTAGCCAAAATATATTTTCTAAACAATATGCGTATATTATGTCTAATATCATCAAATATAAAATCTATCTCAACCTATATCAATTGGTTCTCTTTTAGTCCGTTCATGTAAGGTGAAAAAAAAAATGTAGGATTTGAGCCGGCCTGAAAAATTTTCTATGAATACTATGAAATGGGCTAGCCTGGCCTATATTTTTGTGAAACTTGTTAGATTGTGCGGAATTATCCAAACAGGTTCTAAATGATTAATGTCTCTCTCTTCACCTTCTTTTCTCACCCGACAAAACTTGCTTCCAATTTAAATAAGAGGCTAAAAAATAGCAAAATATGTGATAAATTATACTAGACATTCCACCCATCCTATATTCATGCAACTCTCTTCATAAGTCATAAGTAAGTTGGTTCTTTTACTCGAGTCCTCAATTGGAGCTATGATTCTCTAATTAGACTTAGGATAATAAATGTATAAATTGATATTACTAGAATGAACTTAAAAGTAGTATGTTTCTATATTTTACCTGATATAAGAAAATAACACGAGAGCTTCAAGAGTTTGCGAGCAGAAATGAAGGTGGTGGCCATTCTTAAAGGTCTATTTAGACATGTTTTTGAGTAAGGCCCTGTTTGGGGGAGCTGTTGGCAGTAGAGCTGTTGGAAGTAGAGCTGTTGGAAGTAGAGCTGTTATAAAAAGCTGTTTGTTGTTTGGTAACTACATTCGTAAAGTGCTGTGGTACTTTATTTTGTGTTTGATAAACAAACTGAGAAAGTATTTTTATATGACAAAATTACCATAAAGGACATGCATAGTATTATACAACAGAATATAATAAAACATAACATAAATTAATACATAAATATATGATATAGTATAATATTATTGTAATATAAAATAATATTATGTTAATATAGCATAATAGTAATATAATTATTAGAGTAAATTAATATTTGGTAATATAACATAATATTAAATCATTTAACATAACATATTAATGTATTATGATATAATGTAATGTATATTATATTTATAGTATAATATAATAATAAAAGTATAAAATATTATAATTATTAGTATAAATTAATTTCTCATAATATAACATAATATTAAATTATTTAAAATAACATATTAATGTATTATAATGTAATGTAATATAATACAATATTTATAGTATAATACAATAATAAAGGTATAAAATATTATAATTATTATTATAAATTAATTTTTCATAATATAACATAATATTAAATTATTTAAAATAACATATTAATGTATTATAATGTAATGTAATATAATATAATATTTATAGTATAATACAATAATAAAGGTATAAAATATTATAATTATTAGTATAAATTAATTTTTCATAATATAACATAATATAAATTATTTAACATAACATATTAATGTATTATGATATAATATAATATGATATTATAATTATAGTATAATACAAAAATAAAGGTATAAAATATTATAATTATTAGTATAAATTAATTTTCCACAATATAACATAATATTAAATTATTTAACATAACATATTAATGTATTATGATATAATATAATATGATATTATATTTATAGAATAATACAAAAATAAAGATATAAAATATTATAATTATTAGTATAAAATAATTTTTCATAAAATAATTTTCCGCGGTCCAGGGGTTCTTCTTCGTGGTCCACGCTCGAGGAGGACCTCAGCGTGAGCCGCGAGGTTGATGATAAAAAAAAAACAATAGATTGATTTTGGAAGGTATGGAAAAGGATTAAAATTTTTTTCTTCTAAAATGTGGTTCAAAAGATGCATACAAAAATTGAAAAGAAAAATACTTTTCCTTACGGAAGAAAGTCTAACGGCTAGGGTTCTTTGCTCCAGCAGATTTTTAGGTTTATAAAGGGACAAACTATGTAATTATGTTATTTTAATATGGGCATTTTTGTCAAAAATACAGCTTTTCGAAAAAGCTGAAACAGCTTCCTCCCAAAAGCTCCAAATTGGAGCTTCCTCTCAAAAGCTGTTTTCAGCTTCCCGCAAAAGCTGAAACAGCTTTTTGAAAAATTTACCAAACACAGTTTTTCATCTAAAAGTACTTTTGGAGGGCCAGAAAGTGCTTTCTGGCCCTCCAAAAGCTCCCCCAAACAGGGCCTAAAGCTGATCATGGGCAAAGTTTGGATATAAAATATGTCAAATTTTACATAAGCCTAGTCCGACGTTCGATTAAAAATGAATAGAGTTTAGACCCAAAGCCTGGCCTATGATCTCAGCCTGTTCGATTCCTCCAATTATACCCTTAGAACCATGATATTAAACGGTAGCATTAAGCCTAATCATCATTCATAAAACAATTTTCATGCATTTGAATATTTGCTTGATTTCCAAAAGAAATCAAAACTTTCATTTTTCTAATTTAAAGAGATTCAATTATCTTAAAATCAAGATTTTGATTAAGGCCAAGCAGCCTTCGGCTTTACATAGGAGATTATTCAGCAAGAATGTAGCTCAGGTGAATAAAATTATGTTAAGGACGATCCAAGCACACTATTTATCTAGCTGTGAGAACTAAAGACCCACTTAGCCTAAAAATCATGCAGGTCGATTCAAGTTGTAAGACCATAACTTTGGTTACAAGTTTTTATTGTAATTTGGATTAGGTTTAGCTTGTATTGGATTGTAAATCCTACCGTTAAATATCAAGTGGTTTATGTGACTGAATTTTGGAGCCATAAGACAAGAGTTAGCAAGGATTCATGTTATCACTAGGCTACCTTAACCCAACCTCATCCGAAAACTTTGAGTATTTGCAATCCAAAACTGACTCCAATGGGGTATATGTTCCCCAACTTGACCTAATCTGTAGTTTGGGTTAGGTTAGTCCCATGTCAACTTAGCCTTGACCCCTTAAAAATAATTATATATAAATAATTATCTTATTGAATTGGTTACAAGATGTTTTGGCTTAGCAAATCTCCTACGCAGAGCACCTTGGCACCTATTAACCTATTGGAACCTAGGATGGATGTCCTAGAGCTCCACCACCATCTTAATTTTGACCGGTTCTCTCTCCTCTTCTGAATCTAATTTCTAAGCTTCTTCAAATAAAGAATGCTCCCAAAATGTCAGAAGAATGCAAATGAGCTACAATGCCATCAGCTCAACAGATCAAAAAACAAATAAAGCGAGCAATTTTTATCGAGAGCTTCATAAGTAAAAAATGCCAAGTTATGCAAATAATGCAGGTAATTATCTTAATCATAAGTAATATATTGATAGCATAATTCTAATATGGGCTAACAAAGCTAATTAGGAATTCTAACCGATATTTTTTTAATGGACAATTAGTCATGGAAGAAGATCAATTGCAATTAATTATATGTTTAGAATTTCTCGAGTATTGGAAATTTTTTCAGTTTTCCATCTCGAATTCAAGAATGACAGCTGCTTAACCAAAGAAGAAAAAGAAGAAGAAAAAGCCAAACGAAATCATGCTCTTTTGTTTAACCTAACAATTACTTTTATGAAAAAATGTCACCCGATCCTAGAATAAGGCAAGATGCGGGAAGCTCGTAAATCGGAAGAGCTAAAACTCATGACCCACCATCACAAATTTATAAAATATCTTTCAAATAAAAAATATTTTTTTCTCTATTACTTTCTTTTAACCATACTTTCTCTTCAACTTTCTCCACTTCGGCCAGGGTGCATGGCAATTGGCACCATATCCACCACATGTGGCAAATGCAAACTATTACAAATTTCTTCTTTGGAGGACAATCAACATTTGTGAGGATGCAACATGGCTGTTGTAACAAATATGATCATGTAATTCATTATATATAGTTGTTAATAGCATTCATTAACTTTTAATAAAAATATACAATCATATTAATGTATTATTAATTTGATTTTATAATTTATTTAAAAGTATTTTTAATTTGTAGTTATAATATTTAATTATGATCATATTTATATTAATGGTTCTATTTAAAATGCCACTTATCAACATTTTTTATTTTTTTTTTTTATATTTATGGTTTGTGAAGATTTTTAAGAGACCTTAGCTTGAGTATGCTACTTGAGTATGGATGGAATTTAGATCTTCCGTGGTTTAATTCCCACCTATGCATGCCTTGTAAAATAAGGATCAGGTTGTATCTTTTGCGCAAAAGAAGGATTCACCTTTATTTGCATGAATCCACCATGGATCATCTATTATACTAATGTCAAAACACTCCAAACTCCATTTATCTATTTACACAACTCTTAAGCGACCAGAAGATGATCCAATGATGTATTCGCCCAAAGAAAGCCGATAGAACCCCATCCTATAAGATAACATGAAAAATATTTTTTTATGATTTTTCGGCGTGACTATTCTTCTAAAAATTTAAATTTGCGTGAATAGCCTCTTAAAAATTATATTTATCTCTGCACACTCATAAAAAATTATTTTTGCACAAATACTCCTAATATAACGATTCTTCTAACACTGTTAATAAAAACTATATTTATTTTAATTAAAAATAAAATAAAAATTTGAAATTACGTTTCGTCCCTCCATCGCGATCGCTTTATAAATGTTGCCTTTTGCATATCTACCTATTAAAAATATTTTCATCATTTTAATTTAAAATCGTTAGTTTGTTAACGGCGTTAGATGACGTGAGCACATATGCAAAAACAAAAATAAAAAAAAAGGTAAAATAAGTGTTTTATGAGAATATATATGTAAATATCAATTTAGAGAGGATATTCATGCAAAATTCAATATTTAGAAAGGTATTAAAAAAAAAAAAACTTGTCGAGGGGTTCTTTGCAAAAATCCCTGCATACACATTACGCAGCTCGGAAGGCCTCGAGTCTTGACTCCTCTCGACGTCTGAGAAATAGCGGGGAAGCAAAAGGAAATGAGCGGCGGCGGCGGCGGCGGCGGCGGCGGCCCGGGGTTCAGGTCCCGAGTGGAGCACTACCTCTATAGCGGCGATAAGAAGCACGTTCTCGCCGGCATCGCCGTCATCTCCGTCGTCTTCGGTATCCCATGGTTCTTCATGAATCGAGGTCTCCTTCTCTCCCCTCCTCTTCCCCCAATCCAAAAACCCTAGAAAAACCCTAGCCGGAGACCGTTGGTCGAAAATTTTGACTCAGTTTTCTAATATTTACACCAATTTGCGTCACAGGAAGGTTTCGAATATTTGATGCGAACTCTTCGAGATGACTGTATTATGCTCGATTCGGATGAGAAATTTCAAATTTTAGTCAATGATTTACAGATGATTCGTTAAGAACTGTTTCATGAACACATGTTTTAACATGATATTTCTTCCTCTGCTCTTAGCACCCCCGATCGATCCTGCAAATTGTAAATAGAAGGCTCAGATTGAATTGCTGTTGAGGTAGATTTTTCTTGGAAAGAGGGAGAACAGACATTTTTGGAAATTATAATATTTGTTAATTTGCTTAATTTTTTAAATGGTTATAGATTTTGAATCTTGCCATTTCATTGAATTTGTTTATGCTAAGATACAGAGGGTAAATAAGAGCCGTGCAGTGACCTGTAAAACTAATATATCTGGCACTCAAAACATAGCGCTCGCTCTTTCTTTATGGGGCACATCTCCTATTCCTTCAGAAAAAAAAGTCAGTACCTATACTTACTTCTTACCTTACCTAATAATGATTGGATTTATCTTGTCTCTGATGTCGGGGAATCGCAAAAAGAGCTTATTTGGTTTCTATTACAAATCATGTGCATAAAATCATATCTCTGATAAAAAAAATTATCTCCTTGAACGTAGCTCGATTTAAACCTAATAATGAATCAAATTTTGCAAAAAAAAAAAAGATCTTCAGGTGATCAAGAGAGCCCCCTTTTTCAGTAGATGATGAGATGCAGATGTATTATTTCAACGCTTCTCTATGCCTACTTCTCCGCTTGGCACCTGAACTTGCACCGTAGGTAGTTTGCAGCCCGCCCAGCCTGATAGACATGCCTAAAATTGCCCAACGGTGAGTAGAACTTTAGCCGCCAATGGCGAGCCGAGCATCAGTAGATGTAATCGCCAATGAAAACCAGTCTCCCATGCCTTCTGCTTTAGTGCATATTTTAGCATTTCAAGCTTCAAATATACATACAAACATACATACATACATACATATTAGTACAATGATTGTTTGAACCACTCAACAATTGGACGCTACATAGCATCAATTGCTCGATTTGTGCTCTTGCTGTAATAGAACAAAGGAGAGAGAAGGAGAGTTTTGGAGATAGTGGCAGAAAACCTCTTTCTGACCTCCATTCCCACATCATGGATTTCTCATTGGTGCAACTACATCCTTCTTCATCCAGACCATTTCTCTTTGATAATTTCTTTTTCCTTCCTAAGTATCCTCTCTCTCTCTCTCTCTCTCTCTCTCTCTCTCTCTCTCTCTCGCGCGCGCAGACACAAAATTTTCTGATTCATTTTTTCGTTGATCTAATTATATGCCATAAGGAAATCAACCTCAGAATCAAAGTTGATGTATTTTTATAATTCAAGATGCATCTGAAGGGTCCTAAATTTATCCATATTGGGAGAACATTTACATAGACTCCTTTTTTCTTTTTTCTTTTCTCTTGTTTTCTTTTTTTTTTTGAATTTGTTGCAAGATAAGGGAGAGGGATTGCTAACAATAGTGGTGATAATAGTGTAGACAATGTTAGTTCCTATTTAGATCATCATCACTAACAAAATTAGTAGGAAGCCTAGGTAAGGCCTTTTCTTGTCGTATTGTTTAAAAAAAGATTGAGTTTTTTCTTATTTCTCAACAATCATAGTAAATTCTCCATCCTTGGTTAGTTAATCTTCAATCCTTATCCTAATTTTCTACTATCTTCTCTTTTAGAGTAATGATTTTTTGCATACATCTACTTTTACATATTTTTTAGAATACTCTATTCCTGTAGCAATATTCTTGCGTCTTCTTTTTAACCTTCCACTTTTTTTGAATTTTTTGTTTGCTAGCACCAACCCACCACTTAAAAATGTTCCAGCATTTAATTTCTAGGCCATTTGGGAGTACATCCTTTTTTTTTCCTTTCTTGCTCCAATCTCTTGTATTTACTTATATGTTGTGAAGCTTTTGGTGGCAGATGTATTTATAGATGGCATGGATTGTCGTATCTGCCAAAAGGCGTGTTCTTGGAAATTGAACTCTAGGCCTAGGTTGTCAAGACAATTGGAAGGAACTAAACAAGAATAACTCATTCAATAATTTTATTTTAGTAGGCTATTGAGGAGCATTAAAATGATATCTTTAGCATGAAATGATTTGATTTGCACTTCAAACTCTTTCTTTGGGCATTTAGTATTATTCTCATACAGACGTATCAAGATGCACACTGTGAAGTTATTTAGGGCATAGAGGATTCTTATTACATACCTAATACTTCTTTCTTTTCATTTGATTTAAATAATCTCTTTTGCTTCACAGAAAAGAAAACTTTTACCTTTTAAAACTAGAATACTTTTTTTGGATCCTAAGAACATTGCTGGTTAATTTGTATATCATTGGTTTATGGATAGTGCCTTGATATTCTGTCTAGGTAAATGTTATATCCTTTAAATTTTTAATCTTTTCTTGCCATCACAAAGGTAATAAATATGTCTTATTGCCTCATATGTTTAAGTGGATGACTTGCAGTCGTAGAACATATAGCTAGTGGGGCATCAAACTACTGCTTTTCTTTTAAAGATAGAGTTTTACTTCTGATGAATATAATAATTAATTCAATCTTGGCAATCATGATAAAAGCTCTCGAACAAGATAATGCTCTTGGTTTCCTTTTTTTGTCACCATCTTCTTTCTAATTAAGATTCCTCTTTTTAGTGCTCTCATGATTTTCTTGGTGTTCAATCATGTAATTCTATTTGAAGTTCTTTGTGTGCATTGTTCAAAAAAAATCCGCTTGGGTTTATTTCTTTTTACTGATTCCTTTATGACCATCATCCTCTTGGTTGCAACCTATTTGTGATCCTACCTAACTACAATAAATTTTATTAGTGGGAGGCCCTCCTGCTTTTTTGGGTATATAAATAGATATCTTATATGTCAAGAACTCTACAAAAAATACATCTAAATGAAATAAATTTCTTTACTCACACATTCTTGAGTTGAAGATGAACGGATCCCTTGCAAAATAAAGAAATTTTGGAGAAACTCCAATAATCCCGGTAGCGTAACTAATAGTTTGTGAGCTTGTATCAACTCAAGCTCACTCGGAATGGCAAATGGCTAGCTCAAGCTCGGCTCAAGCTGATTCAAGAAGAGAGGATCCAGTTCAAGCTTACGTTGTTTATTGTCAAGTCAACTCGAGTTTGGCTAGAATAGCTTGGTTAGGCTATTCGGTGTTTGTACCAGAGGTGTGGAGAGGAGATAATGAATGAGAATGAGAAAATCCAGGGCGAGAATTGAAGGCCTAGCACTGATAAGCATCATCTATTGCCAAGAAAATGGAGAAAGGATATGGTAATGAGTTGTGGAGAAAGAGAGAGGGAAAGGACAGATTAAAAGGGACAAGTAGCTGCCTTATTGTCATTGAAGCCAGGAGAGAAGCAGAGAGGAGGAACTCTATATCACTGGATGGTTTGTTAGTTGAGATTGGATAGAATTGAAGAGGATGGAATCTACATCACAGGGTCCTGGGAGAACCCAAGAGGATGGGAAAGAGCAATGACTGTGGCATCACATCCATTTAAAAACATTCCCTAATTGTCCTACTAGGTGGGAGCTGTCGTAAAATAAGCGATTGAATCTTATAACAATGGCTACAAATACAAGGTTGGATCTATGATATAAACATCTAATGGTTGTACATTATTAACTAAATAAATCTTATTGATACTGATTATAGGTATGTTATTTTTATGATCGACTAATAATTGATACAACATACATTTTATTTATTCATCATTTGGAGCTATATTGAGACAAATATGAGAAAGCTAGGCCTAGCTTGTGTTTGGCTTATATATTAATTGGATGAGCATACATTGTGCTGAGTTCTAAGTCAGACACAAGCCCATCATGAATAGTTTGCATGTTAGATAGCCCTTAGGTGTGTATTTAACTAACTATTTACCTGTATGAAATCAATTCCCCATGATTATGTCACTGGAAAGGGCGTAAGTGCATCAGGCTCCCACCCTTGCGGTGTATGGGGGGAGATAGATGTATGCAGCCATACCATCACACGTGGAGACGTTGTTTTCGTGTTTCGGAGCTGTATTGCCCTAGTCACAATGGAGCAACTATACCTAGAGCAATTTTACCATGACACCAAGGCCCCCCACTCCATGATTATGTTACTGAAAAAGAAAAATAAAAGTACCTACCTATTAATAGAGGCTCGATGATTTCAGCTTATCACTTTTTTCCAGCATATATTCCTTTGTGGGTATTAGCGTCATGCCTTTTTCCCCTACTGTGGTGTTTCTAGAACTTTTAGTTGTAATAATGTAATTCAAGAAGTTTGGAGTTAATGCTTGTATATGTTGGCCAAGTGTTCATCCAAGAACTAGGATTATGGATAAGATTTCATAAGCATAGACAACTTAAGGTCATGGCAATCTGATGTTGCTGATACAGCAATGAAGCGAGCTATGAACAAATTGAGATATTGATGGGAGGACTAAATGAGCATGGCCAGAAGATTTATTTGTGATATGCTGTGCTAAAGAACTTGGAAACTGACATTTGTAATCAAATAAATCCTCCTTCCCAGCCCATTAAGATGTTATTTTGCGCAAGAATACTATTTTATGCCTGCTTTTTACACTCAAGAACTGTGTCACCTGCGCACTCAGCATCTAGCTTGAAGAATCCGTGTTATGTATCGGTGTATCCAATATGTCCCACATTCATATCAAATTCTTCGGCTGAAGCTCTTAGGGACTCTCCAACAATGAATTCACCCCACCATATGACATCAGAAGTGGGCTTTGATTCTTTTCAGATACTAAACGATGATGTAAAGATTATAATGACTTTGCGATATATTATGTTTCTTGTACTCTTGAGCTGATAAAAAGGTTGATTTGGATGAGAAACATGCATGTTAAACACCATTTCAAGATAAAAATCTTTTATTATTTTCTTTTATATATTTTTTTATGAAATAAATATTAATCTTTATTGCTTTCTTTGTATAATATTTTAAGAAATATATATACATAGTTAAAATCATTTTTATGTAAGTTTTCATATACTTCTTTTTTTCTCTTTTAAACTCCTATTGGGACAAATGCTTGGACAGATGTATGAATCCAATTCTCACATTTGTGTCCATGCAACACTGCTTAAGAAACCTCAAGATATTTGCCAAATCCGTCGGAGTTATAGGTCTTTCCTCTCTTCTTCTGTATCTTCTATATTGTCCTCTCACGTAAGCCATCTTTTGTTTTTCTTTAGAATTCTAAAATTAGCTGTATTTATAGAAACCTATGAAACGTTGACCAGGTGTCCCAACTAATGCAAGATTTGTTATCTATGAGTGAAAATACAGAAAATGACAAAACATCATCTAATTTGTCACCATCCAGCAAAACTTATATTTAGTTTATTAATCTTCTATGAACTTTAGACCATGCTTGTTATTTTTTTATCCAAATAATTTATCCACCATTTTAGTTATTGCCATTATCACTGTCACTGGTAATGATTTCTTTGTCCATTTGGAGAACAATCTTCCTTGTTTGTTGTTAATGTCCATCATCGCTCATTCACTGACACTGCTGCTATTGACACATCAACTTTATAGCTTGCAGTAAACTATCTCAATCTACCACATGATTTTTTTGCATTTTGATACTTCTTTTTCTCAATTTGCTATGTGTTCACTTCTACAATTTAGGCTTTGCTTTGCTTCGTGGGATATAGTTTCCTGCTCAACTGTCATTACAGAACATACATCATTTAAATGTAAATTAAAAGCTCATCTGTTTTCAGATAATCACAGGAACATCGGAACATGAGTTCATTTCATCCATTTTGCTATACGTGTAATGAAACAATATTCATCTATATTTAGGGAAAAGGCATTACAATAGTTTCAAAATTTAGGTGTTCTGCTACTTTGCTATTTTGAGGCTTCTTAATTTTTATTCTCTCCGTTGAAGTCATATCCTATATACTTCATTTTGGCTAAGATTTTGTGTACACCCTCGTCAGTGAGATCGAGCTTCTGTTAACTCTTATTTAGCATTTGGTTTGCTTTTCTTATTAACTGATACCACACCGTTCACTGATCTTCACAGAACATCTGAAGCGCCAGGTTCTAGTTCATCTATAACAATAGTCAACAGCTCTAAGCTGATCCTAATCTTAGGCTTTCCACAGCTGAAAAATTTAAGTTGGTAATAACTTTGTTTTATTTATTTCCAGAAATTTTTGAATTAGAAATGGTATTTATGTTGTATAATCTAGTCAATTTTTGCTTATCCTCAGGGCTCAATATAGATTCTAAGTTCATATAATGGAACAAATTAAATCAATTGCATCAGACTTTCTCATCTTGTTAAATGATAATTCTTATAACGGGCACATACAAAGACAAACACCAGATACCTAAACCCTTAGATTTCATACAATTATATACTCAATTTTATGATGGATTTTTTTAATTTTGTTTACCACCTCTGCCATGAGAAATGATTGAAAGCAATCATGCTTGTGTGAATAAGAGACCAAAAGGTCCTGGTTCACGAATTGCTGTTGCAGTTCGAAATATATTATAGTTAGACAACGCATTTATTAACTCGGAATTTAGTCTTGGCATTCTTATGAAATATAATGTGTACTGCGAAAGGAAACCATTTTGATTTTCTGCCACTCATTTGTTTCACATAATGATTCCTTTTCTGTGTCCCTATGAAAAATTGCAGCTAACGTTTTGTTGCTCTTGGTGCTTGACCTCTGAATTTGGCTATTTCATATAAGTACATCCAAATATTGACTCTGTTTTTTGCTTGCTTTTATTAGGAACAAAGCATCAGTCCCACCAAGATTACGTGGAAAAAGCTAGCCAAGCTCGGAGTGAACGGCTTTCTTCTGGTCAATCATCTCTTAAATAATGCAATGAGTGGCATAGATAATTGTCATCTTTGATGTGCATCTTTTTATACACTGTGACCATGTCTCTTGGAAAAACGGGACCTTGGTGTTTCTCTATCTCAAGAGACAATCCGTGTTCTGATTTGGCTGAAGCAAATATTTATTTTTATTTGATGTCAAGTTACGGCTTTTTATGACTACTAAATGAATAAGAGAGATGGAGTTGGTGTTTATAGGTTTAGAATGTAACCTCAAAAATGCTACTTTCATGACAATCTGATATCTGAACGTATATGATTGCATTTGGTTCAGACATTATTTTTCTGAGGTATTTCTACTAATATTAATCATTTCCTTCTGTACTATTTTTAACACAAGGGTTCTACTTTGAGTGGTTCTTCCATTGAGTTGTGACTTAAAACAAAAAAAAAATCAATTATATGCAATCTAGATCCAACCACAACTCATCTGTAAACAAGCTTATAGCAGCTTTTGCCTTTTGGCTCTTAATCATATTGTTTTATGTTAGCTAGGAATATGTCATCTAAAGGCAAGTTATACATGTTGGCATCCTTTGTTTGATCTATAATTATCTTCCTTGTTTGATTCATCTGAGAATAGTTTGAAAAGATAGATCAGGTGGAAATTGTTGTCCTTTGCCTTTTACCATTGGTTGATCTGTTGGTGAATCTAACATTTAGGAGCTTATTTGATCAATCTTTCATCCATGTACTCTAGTCAGCTAAACTTATTTCTATCTTCATCAAATGGGTTCTATCTAACATGATTACTTGGCTCAATTTTCCTTAGTAAACTTAGGGAAGATCACTGAATGATGTGTAAACAAATGAGCTAGAGCAAGATAGACAATGTTTGGCTCATGTTTTAATCAAGCTGAGCTCATGGTTGAGCTCAACCTGAGGGGCTAAGCGGCCACAAGGAATAAGGACATCCGAGTTCATGGCTCGGAGATCTGCCCCATCTCCCCGGGATGGTAATCTTTCATGTATCCTCAACAACAGTTAACTTGGGAGATGATCATAAACAACTATGGAGCAGCGGTTGGTTCAAGGGATCGATGACAGTAGACCTCT
The DNA here is from genome assembly GCF_009389715.1 of Phoenix dactylifera. Lineage (NCBI taxonomy): Eukaryota > Viridiplantae > Streptophyta > Magnoliopsida > Arecales > Arecaceae > Phoenix > Phoenix dactylifera. The sequence goes on along the minus strand of NC_052392.1, from coordinate 28,630,619 downwards.
TAAAATGCTTTCACCCATTTTTCTTAGATTGTTTTTTCACACACTACCTATAAATTCTTATAATTGATTGAAGTCTTTTAAATTTGCATGTCAAAGGTGGTTGATTGTTAAGAATCCACATGTGAAAAAGATTATTCTATATCAAATAGTTAAAAAGAAAAGATGAAATCCAAAACTCAATAGTCTAAACTTTTGGATTAGGTTAGGTTCCAGCATATATGTTAAGTCCTTTGATTCTGACTCCCAGTCTCTTTAACAACTGGTGTCAAAGCTAATCTTAGGGTGCATTTGGTTCGTGACCAAAATTGGAATTGGAATGGATCGGAATGGGCATGTCCCCTGACATGTTCAGTTTGTGACCGAAATCGGATTTGAATACTAGGAGAGTGTAGGGATTGAATTTTGGGGGATTGGGGCATCCCATTCCTCCCTAGAATCGGAATAGGAATGATACTTCTTCCAACCAAACAGATGGAATGGGAGTCACTCATTCTCATTCCCATGCTAGAGTCCAACTTCCCCTAACCAGCATGCCCTTAGAATGGTAATTTGTGAATCTTGGATTCCAACATGTATGTCATAGCCCCAAGTCCTCATCTCCCCAACACCACTTTGTCTAGAGGACCGTTGAGAGAAATTCTCTCAAATGTTCATACATATTTCTAACTTCGCCTTTTCATGTACTACATTAAACTCTTCATACTGGGTTATATGTTTTTAAAACACTTATGCTAGATATTGAATGACTTGGAAGATGATCATGAAGCACTATTGAGCACCAGTTTGTTTGAGGGACTGATGAGAGCAACCATTTAAGTTAAATACTTCATATATATATATTCCAACTAGATTTTTTCACCAACTGCCTTTAAACTCTGGGAATTGGGTTGAGTCTTTCAAATACCTACAAAGCTTTTTTTGGTAAAAAAGATATATGAAACTTGATGTTAGCTTATGTATTTTCTAAACGCAGCACAGAAGTTGTAACGGGTGTGACAGTCATACAATATGAAGCGAGTGGAGTTGAAGTCATTATCAAGTGCGGTGCAACGATGGCTGAGAAAGGAAGTGCTAGGCTTTTCGCTGGAGTAGTGGCTACGAGCTCGATTGGAGGCCGGATCGAGCTCCAATCGAGCTGGGACGGAGGTAGTAGAGCTGATCACAGGCTAGGTGGCTCGCCCAGCCCAGCTCGAAATTTAGCGGGCTTGGGCACTAAAAATAGGCTTGTGGGATGGGTCCGGGCCAAAAAAAAAGGCCCGATCAAAAAATCAGGCCGGGCCTAAGAAATTTAAAAAATAGCCCAACCTGGCCTGAGATATTATATATATTACCAATGTCATAGGGATACAAATGAGCAGGCTAGCTTTATGGGCCTAAATTTACCACATTGTTTGAGCTGGTTTATTAATCCTATCTTTTGCTGGAATTTTGAATAGCTTCGGCTTTTTCTGATTCTACTTTCAAAAAAAATCAAAAATTGGGCCTAGGATTGGCTCTACAAAATTGGATCGGGCCTTGAAAAAAATTTAAGCCCGATGGTTGGGCCAGGCGTGGGCATAGCCATCGGGTTTAACTTCTGTTATAGAACCCGACCCGAGCCCAGACCGTCCCGGGGTTTGATCCACTCTAGAAGGCGGCTACCTCGTTTCCAAAAGGGAAGATGGCAAGAGTTCAAGCGAGGTCCCAAGTAATTCAAGATGGATGGAGATTCAAGTGAGAGATGTTCCAAGTATCAACGGAGGAGATTGAAGCACTAGAAGAGCACTTCACTTAGGTTTTGGCATTCTCTGATGAGGAGATGGAGGTGGCTTGGAAGGTAGCTTTGGTAGGCATGTTTTTGGGAAAGGGTTTCTTGGTTGACTTCATTCAACGCGACATGAAGGCTAGGTGGGCAGTGGAAGGCGAGTTCTAGGTACTTCCTTTTCCTGTTGGGGTTTTGCTGTTTAATTTTTCATCGGAGAAGGTCAAATCAAGGACTTTTTCTAGAGGCCTTTGGTCTCTTACGGGGCAACTTCTTGCCTTGGAGGAGTGGAGGCCGACTTTTCGAACTGGAAGAGATCACATTCGATCGGTATATGTATGGATACGGCTGCCTGATCTACCAATCGAGTTATGGGATAGAGAAAAGATCCTTAGAATTGTTGCAGTGGCTAATAAACCTAAGTTTTTGGATGACTGGACGAAGCATATCGATCGTACTAGTTTTGCTAGGGTTTGTACACAGCTTGATCTCTCCAAAAGCATCTGCCCTAAGGTCTAATTGCAAGTGAGGGGAAACTATGTGCTAGTGAACTATCGGCCACTCTTAGCAGGATTGTTCACGGTCTAAGCAGTAGGGCAGGTGTAACAACCTAGGACCTTACCCAAAAAGGCTAGCCGGAAAGTATTTTTTGGATTTTTTAGTCCTGTATAGGTATCCAAGATCTCCTCTGATGTGGGACTAAACACACGCCTGTATGGGTCCTCACAATAGGAGAGGGGGAAAGTTGATCTATGGGTTCTAGTTACCGGCACAGTATCTTGGAATGGGGCTAAGCCAATGGAGGAGGTTTCCTACATAGGACCTAAGCAGTCAGGAGGAGGATGGCTTCCGGCATGCAAGCTGTCAAGAAGATTAGAGGCTCAGAGTCTCCCCAATAAGCAAAGGTGTTGATTGTATAACGGCAGGTCTCATCAGAAAGAGAAGGTCAAGCTGAGGTTGCCGAAGCTTCTTTTGCTTGCAAGTTGGTGAAGCCTGTCATGCAACCACATAAGAAGGTTGCCAAAGACAAACAAGGCTATGGCTCCCCTACCACCTCCCTGATTCCTTATTTTGTTTGTTTTGATAGGCTTCAGGGCATTCATTATAGGAGTCGCTTCAGTCCCCGAAGAAAATGAGTCAGATAATAGATGCCAGCATCTATCATATCAAGTGCAGCACTCTGCAGGTATGGCACCGGATATTAGGGTTGGCAAGACTCGGTCAGCTATGTGTTCAGCTGTTGGGGATGATCATCTTGGTAAAACTGATGTTTGCATATGAGCTTGTTATCATGGAACTGTCTGGTGCTGTCAAGTGCTCCTTTTTTTAATGATGTTAGGAGTATGATGCATTCATATAATCCTGAGATGGAAACAAGACTATCCATGGATTCTATGGTTCGTGTCCAATGAGTCATGGGACCTAGATGGGCTATGCTTTTCATTCCTGTAGAATGCCTCTCAGGTGGTATTACTATTATTGCGTGCAGGAAGGATTTGGGTGATATCAGTTTCACTTATATTGATGGACAGAAGATTGTCTTTGGTGTAATTAGTCAGCCAAATTATCCTTCCTGGATTTTGGGGTTGGCATATGGTAGCACTAATGCTAATCAGAGAAGGATATTTGGCAGACTATAAATCAAGTACTTCGGTTGGGCATTGCAATGATGATTGTGGGAAATTTAATCGTATCCTCTGGGCTGAGGATAAGAGAGGAGGTAAACCTTCGAGGATGAAGAGAGAGATTAGGGAATTCAGACAGTTCCTTCAGCAAGTTGGTCTTATTGATTTGGGATATCAGGGAATGCAATTTACATGGTGTAATAATAGATTGGGTAGGGCCAGTGTCTGGGAAAAAATCGATAGGGTTTTTTCTTCTGATCAGTGGCTTCATCTCTTCCCTAAAACCATGGTTCGGGATTTAGTGTGTTCTGCTTCTAATAATTGCCTATTGTCACGTTGCTTTAATGATCATAATCCTCCAGGTCTGCGGCCTTTTCAATTTGAAATGTTTTGGTTGCTGTGTGAAGAGGTGGATCAGGTGGTGAGCCGAGGCTGGACCTGTGAGGGGAATCATTCTCCTGGTGTAGCATAACACTTGAGCAATACTAGAAAGGCCCTTATGAGATGGAACAGGTATAACTTGGGTAACATCTTTAAGCAAGGAGCACAGTTGTATGAGAAAATATCTAAGTTTAAAATTCCAGAAGCTCAGCTAGGGGGATTGTCTATGGAAGAATATATGCAGCTATTGAGGTGCATTCAGCTGTATAATCAGAATTTGGCAATGCAAGAGGTGTATTGGCATCCGAGTCTAGAGTACAATGGCTGAAAGAGGGTGACACTAATACAAGGTTTTTTCATAAGTTTTTTTCATGGGCTACTGTATTGAGCCGTAGAAGGAACAGGATTACCATGATCAAAAACCCAGATGGCACATGGTGGAGGATGAGCAGCAGATCAGGGGGTTGTTGGTTCGAGGGTTTCGGGATAGATGGACTGCATACACTTCGGCTCCCATACAATGGCTTACTCCTGTTAGAAAAACAGTCACAGCTGAGCTGAATGAACAGCTTATTGCTGTTGTTGCTGAAGAAGAGATTGAAGAGGTTATTAAGAGTTTGCCTCCAGATAAAGCATTGGTGTATGGAATTATTGGGCACCCTTCTTTCTTACCAGACTGAAGCCCTTGGACTTTAATTTTCTTTTTAGACAAGATAGCAATCAAGAGTGATAGCTGGAAGTGGAAGGCTCTTTCTTTTGCAGAAAGACCAACCCTACTGCAGTTGGGTTTGGCTTTTATTCCAGTCTATTGCTTGTCTGTGTTGCTGCGTGCCAAAGTCTGTGATCACCAGAATAGAGAGGGAGCCCAAGGCTTTGTTATGGGGACGCTCGGTTGATACAGGAGGCTTGCATCTTTTGTCTTGGCACAAGGCTTGTTCTCCTAGGGTTGTGGGAGGCCTGGGTCTTCGTATGTTAGGAACTCAATAAGAGGCCTTTGCTGGGGAAATTGGTTTGTAATTTGATGATGCAGCCTTCTTCTTTGTGGACTCATGTGGGTTCAGCTAAATATAATTTTCATGGTACCTGGCTGAATTATATTAAGCCACAAGGGTGTTCGGTTATGTGTGGGAAGTTGGTTACTTGTGCTGTGTTCTCAAATTTCAGTTTTTATGGATTGTGAGTTCTGGTTCTACTATTAATGTGGCTACTGATCCATGGATTACCACTCTCCCACTTGATGTTTGGCTGGCTTATGTGAATGTTGATGTGGATATTCATTCCTTGCAGGTGGCTGATTTGCTTGCTAAGGATAAACAGTGGGATATACCAGAGTTGGCCCTCATGTTCTCTGTTGAAATGATGAATAGTATATTAAAAGTCCAGATACCAATGGGAGTTTGGTCTGATTAGTTGTATTGGGGGTGCAACAGGTCTCACACTGTGACATCCAAGGATCTCTATCAGGTGATATTGGCTGAATCGTACCCAGGTAATCCTTTCCCTTGGGCTTGGGTTTGCTATCCATTCCAATGACTGAGATTATTTTGGTGGAAACTGTTATGGTTGAAACTTCCTTGCAAAGACACCCTTGTGAGGCCTGGTATTTTGCAAGCTGGTATATTCTTCTGCGACTTGTGCCCCAAACAGTTGGAAGGTTGCGAACATGCTATCATTACTTATTCTTACACTTGTTGTTGGGAAAGGTTGCATGGCTCATTTGGTTACAGAGGAACAACAGACTTTTCGAAGGATCTGTTTGTTCTCCTAAGGCCTTAATTCGACCGGTGGTGGGCTCGTGTGCAGATGTCTTTGATGTTCATTTGTTATCCAACTTCAGTAATGCTGCAAGGCATTGGGTAACTTCAATAAGGCTTCATCCAATCTTTAATCGCAAAGTCATTGTCGGATGGTTACCCTCTTCCTTTGCGTGCTGAAAGTTAATTTTGATGGTTCGGTCATGGGTGAGTTATTAGAGACTACCCAGGTGCTATGCTTCTGGCAGGTGGCCGATAACTTCCGAGGCGTCCGGTGCCATATGCCGAGCTCACGGCGGCTTGGGAGGCGCGGCGCTGGGCTGGTTTCAAATTCAAAGCATCACAGGTGTGGTTGGAGGGAGATTCTGCTACTATTATTATCTGGATCCATCCAAAAGAGCCGGCTCCTGGATACTTCCAATCCTTTGTTGGCTGATGTGTTACAATTGAGTCAGGTTATTTGGTGCTTCAAGGGCTCTCATCTTCCGAGAAGGTATTCATGTAGTAGATCGGTTGGCTTCTACTGCAGTAGAAAGGGAGGTTAAGTGGGGAAAAAGAGATGTTCTCCCATCTCAGTTGGCCATCTTGTTAGCTGCAGATGCTTAAGGCCTGTCTTATATCCGTCCATAATGGATTGCTGGGTTCCTGCGAGTAGCGCGTTCGGTATATTGTCACGCTGTAATACTTTGTAAACCTTTTCGTTTGCCTCTATGTTTTGCCCTGTTGTTGAACCAATAAAAATAAAAATAAAAGAAGCAAGTGGAGTTCCGAAAAAAGTTTGTGTTATCCCAACAAAAGCCAGTAACTGAGTGCTCTTGTAACCAGTAATTGAAGATTTGATTCTTCAGCACAAGAAACCTGCAATAATAACCAAGCTCTTGTTTTAATCAATTAATTATTAAGCGGAATTAGTTAATTAATTAATTATATAAAAAGAAGGTTTATTTTGCAACTTTTTTTGGTTTCCTTGGTAGCCCTAATTAAATTTCTTCTCTTGGGGTTTAAGTCATGTTGAATGTCTATTTTCTTAAAAAAATCCTAATACCGCTGGATTCTTACAAGGAGTTGAGTGCGGAATTTCTCCACATATCGAGATTTCTTTAATTATATATATAATAAGATAATAAGAGTTTTGCAGTTCCAAAATAGAAATTCACAATGATTTGTCAGTCAAAGCAAAATTTTAGGGTTAATTAGAGTAGGAACATACTAATATCAAATAAATCTTAAACAAAGTCATGAGGAAAACATATTGCACTTAATTTGTGCTTTTTTTAAAAAAAAAAAATCTATGTCTGAAAACTTTAGTGGTAGCCGGGTGCATTTGCACGTGCACAATAACTAGAAAAAAAAATGCTGAAAGTTTTCAACAAACAAAACTATCTCCGTAAAATGAAATAATGTATGATAAGAAATACTACTACGTTTATTTACTCTCACCTTATTTGCAATAGCAACATTCAATTTCCAAAACGTTCACATATTAGGCTGCAAACCAAAAAGAATCGACATATATATACAAATAAATAGGGACCTCCTAATCCTTTCAGGGTGTCCTTGAGCCCAGCAATTTAAATGAGAGAGAATGCTCTCCTCTCACCATCCACAAGAATCTACAGCGGCATTAGTCTTCTATACCTGAAAAACCACAGAAATGAGCAGAAAATAATTACACCACTCACTCCAGCGATTATGAGCACCCACTGGAATGCGTCTGGTTTGTCGAATAATGGTATAGCAAAATTCATCCCAAAAATTCCAGCAACCACGCCAAAAATTGCAACCACAAACGTTGCAGTTGTCAATAGTAGCTCAAATTGGATTAGCTGATTCCGAACGTTGTCCTGGAAACAGAGGAACTTAATTAATGAACTCAGTAATATCTAAGGCTTTAGTGCCAGATAAGTGTCTCATAATATAGAATACTGAAAGCAAACAATGACAAATTATCACAATCAGGTCTCAAAACCAATAATCACTTGAGAATGCAGCTACCAAGCAAGAGAAAATGGTCAGTGATTTTATATAAAAAAGTAGTCAATAGCTACACAGATTTCAGACCACCTATAAACCATCTAAAAGCTAATACTCCAGTGCTAAATTTGTGAAGTAGTGTCTGACATGAAAGTGGGTCTCATAGATGACCAGAACTTGAAAATTTGACTCTGAAGAGATACTATCGAATTTCTCTGGACCAACAAACAATCTCTGAATGGGGTACTCCAGCCATTTGTAGTGATTTTCTCTGGACCAACAAACCATCTCTCGATATTGATCTGAACTCTCCGAATGTGCTTCCATTTGAGGATACTCAATATCGAGAAAGTATTTCTGGTTGCTGCTGAGTTCAATCACTTGTTACAATTTTCCTCTAACATGGTATTTGAATTGGTCTAATATATAATAGAACACACTGATCTTTTTTTTTATTAGCATCTAATCTTTCATGCATGCAAGTCTCCTTACAAGCATTAGACTCCATTCTGCTATTTATGGACCATGGAAAGTGATACAATTAAATCCATAAATAGTATTTTTGTTTCTAAAATCATTAATACAGTGGAGGGAAAGGGATAACCAACAAAACGTAAGTTGGGGGGGGGGGGGGGGGGGGGGTTAAAAATTTGAGAAACCAGTGATAAAAATGTTGCCAAATAGCATTTAGAAGTGACATTGATTAAAGTTTTCAAAGAAAGTACGGAAAAAAATATTATCTCGATAATATGAAGATGTGATTCTTTTTCATTAGTCATTTGATGGGCAAACCGATGACAGAAATACTCTTAAATGCCATGAGAAAAGCCACCTTGACTCTTCAGTCTCAGGAAAAGAAAAGGAAGAGGAAAACAAACCAGCTGGATGTTGATGAAATCCTCTGTGTCATCAATGTACTCCTTCAACTGAAAAGAGAAAAAAATGATAACCTCTATTTAGTTGCTTTAACTCCATGCCTAAGGTAAGATTAGGCTAGACAAACAGCATTTATTACCGAAGTCAGCTTGTTGAGTGTACTATCAATGACCACAAAATAAGCTTCCAATAACATCTCCAATTCCTCAATATGTTCAGTCATGCTGTCTGAACTTTTCATACTCTCATGCCTGCTCCTGGAAAAGCTCAAGGTCTTCTCGAGCTTCCGGGATCCAGGTGGTGAAGAAACAGGAGAAACTGGAGCAGAAACTGATACTCCAGCCCCAGCAGAACTGTATCCAAGGACAGACTGATCTCCATAGAATGATGCTTCCATTCGCTTCTTCTTCTCGGTGAGATACATTTCAGCCATATCACCATCATCATCCATTAACTGCTCTATCTCATCCCTAACCTATAAAAATAAAGTTAGATAGCAAGTAGAAGTCAGGCAAGAAATGAAAATACAAGAATAAGCAGCATAAGAGACATGTAGACATACCTTCTGAACTCTCCTAGTCAATGCAACAAGTCTGCTTTTTAAGCGACGGACACGTTCCAAATTCAAAGTACTGATTTTTGATGTTAGTTCATCTAACAAGGGGTATGCCTCCATTTCTAGTTCTGCTGCCTGATTAAGTTGAGAGAATTGAAAATATCATAAGATCACAATTCAAAGTTGAATTATACTTATTTTAGTCAGAAGACACAGGTTTATATTACTGCTGAACAACATTTTGAAGCTCCACAAGCTGACCTAGTTCTCGCCAAGATGCAGCCTGCCCACCCGCTCACCTGCCTGCAGGTGCATGCTTGCACACATACACACATACAGACCAAAAAAGACAGAAAAGAAAAAGCAAAAAACAAAAGCCTTGACCCTTCTGCTACACGAAACTCCATAATAAATGCCAAACCTGACAGCTGTGACTCCACGCAGCCAGCATAAATTATATAATGTATACCAGTATGTATGGATATGTGATTAGAGTCAACAACTGTACTGGAATAAGCACACTTTCTTACCAATGTCGTAACGTTTTCTGCAATAATTCTGGTTTCATTGGCACAATGATGATGGGCAACCATTATGAAGGACAGACTATGTATCTGGCCACCTTTCATTTAACACTGGTCAACCAACAAGGAACAAACAAAACAGGGTATTCTGTTCCATAACTCTCAAGCAGTCGAGAGACTCCAATGGAGAACATGGTATAACATTGTGTTGTGACCATAGTGATGCAATCCTGAGGTCTAGGGTCTCATCTGTGATGAATATGAATGCTTTGGGTTGTGAAATGACAGGATTTACGACTTAGACTGGTTGCTGCCCACAAAATGTGTATGCTGAAAGTCAGGGAAGTAGGGCACAAATAGGAAGAAAAACAAGAACATCCCCTAGCCAGCTAGAGATCATTACAGGATTAATTGAATATGGTTACAAGTACAGAAAAGGATGTTCAATAGAGTGTACTCATGCATTTTTGTTTGAAAATGTGACATCTGGCACAAAAAAAGAAGTCATAATCTAAATATACATATAAAGGAGAAAATATATTCAGGGGCATGCAAGACTGACTTGGAGAGCAGTTTAGGTATAAGACATACGAATAATTAGATTAATTCCGGCCTGGATTTTCTGGTGTCAAGAACTGGTATGGTTACAGCTTAGTGACAAATATGTTTAAAAAAAAAAGAAGAAAGAAAAAGAGGAAAAGCAGAGAATAAGAAGAAGGAACAGGTAGGAGAGAGAAGACAGAAAGGAAAGAGAAAAATTGTTAAAATTTTAACAAAGAAAAAAATCGCAATCTACCTTCTTTGAGACTAGATGCTCCAGACGTTGGTTTCTTGACATGTCCAACACTTGGACACTTGGGACATTTACCCTTTGATGCATTCAAATCATCAAAGCATGATGTCACCATATTTACATGTCCACTTTTTGGTACTGCCATAAAAGAAGTTGCCACCTCTAACATATAGTACATGTTCTAACAATTTTATAGACTAAGAAGCAAATGGTGCAGCTAATTATTGATTGATTACGCATACATATTGTGCGCATATCTATTAGACACAAAGGCATTCCCATGTCAAGTTTTAAGAGGTTCTCTTTGCAAATTTATGAATCATAGATGATGATGTCTAACCTACTTGAAACCTTCTAGTGCATCTTTATCCCCCTTAGGTGGCGTTTGGTGACCCAAACGTGATTATTAAGGTCATCTTAGATCACTAGTAATCCTTATCCTGGGATAATCTAATCTCCGACGATCTAAGATCATCGTGTTTGGTATACTATGTTCCAATGGTTAAAGATGCCCCAGTATCTATGTGTAACCTATTTGGTATTCTATGAAAATCCAAGATCAAAAACCATATAATGCCAAAACTACCCTTGATAGATTTCATAAAAATATATTTAATCATATAAAATATATTATAATAAATTATTAATATATTCTATAAAATATTTTTATTAATCCTATAAATTATTCATCTTACAAAATATATTAATTTTTATTATAGAATTAATGTTTTTTATTTATACTTATAATACACTATTTTTTAATACTAATATTTATTTTGATTAGGAAAATAAGGTAAATAGAAGTAATATACTAAATAATTTCATAATATAAATATAAAGTACTATAATATATTTTTATTATAATTTAAAAATATAATTGATTAATAATATGATTGATAATATATATAATATATATCTTAAATACTATATATGTAATATCAATATAATATAAGATATATAATATTGTTATAATATATTAATGGTATATTAATAAACTGATTTTTTTCTGCCGGATTGAAAGGTATTTTTGTCTCCAAATTTCAGCCCAAGATCACTATTTTGAGGTGATCTTGGATATCCATCCTCAAGGATTGATTTTCCATCATTAGGTTGGGCAGCGATTTGAAGAGTGGAAGTGATTTGAGATCACTGTCATACAGGATCATCATAGTGCAACCAAATGCAGTGATCTGGTTATCTCCACCTACATCACTCGTGATCTTTGGGCCATCACCCCATACCAAATGCCCCCTTCATGTTATCTTTTAGAGACATCACATAATAAAAGATCAGTACAACCACAAGCCACAACATAAGAAAAATCGTTGTAGAATTCAGTTACATATCACTGAAAATTCTGCATAACAACTTAAGTTAGAACATATAATTATGGAAGCCCTAATCATACCAAGACCAAATACCACTTTTATAATCTTTTTCTTTATTGTCATGATAGTATCAATATTAAGGAATGAAAATTTTGCATATCAACACCGTTGAGTAGTACTTCATCTTCTCACAAAAAAGAAAATGATTACTAAACATCAAGAGGATGGTGAATTTGCATTTATCATACAGTAACCCAGCATACTGATATTGCCCTTCAATATTTAACATTCCAGATAGCTTTGAATTTAAAAGCACAAGAAGTGAAATTGTTAAAAGGGGATTTGAAGAAGGAAAGAGGGCTCCTGTTGCCATGAAGAAGAAGAAGAAGAAAGGCTTTAATTTATGCTCAATATTCAGGATTACTCTTACAATAACATAAGCTCCCCTTGCAATAATAAACTCTAAAGAACTAAAACTTAAAAATCCCAAAACTAGTGAATAAGTGGCTGACTTTATATGATACATGCAGGAAAAGAAGTGGAGAAAGTAAGAAGGTGCTTATGGTTGCCCAAGCAAGAAAAGCATCCATCTTTGATCCTTCCCTTCTTTCTATCCTCCTTTGCACCTATTGGTTGGGCCTCTCAAAGTGTTAACAACTCAACCAAAAAGAAAAAGCCCCAATATAACTTACATAATGTGGCAATACAACTTAGGCTGCCATGTTAAAAATTACATAATTAAAATAAAATCTGATCTAAGCATGGATAAAAGTGCCAATCACCATTAACAATATGGGTTGATATGTATTGCGCCAATGCTTTATTAGCAAGTTAGCATGGCACAGCTGAATGCTAGTGCTTAGCATCAAAACTGTTCTAGTGCGTGCCAAGCATTGGCATGCAATGTTACATACTATTCTAGTGCCAAGCTGACATGCAACTAGCATGCAACAGTTCAATCGTGGAACAAGTCCCCAAAGATCCACATGAACTGGTAATTTCTGCTGTGTATGTCTTGTCCTCACCCAAAATCTAGACCTAAATTTTTCTGCAAATCTGACCAACTTAACTTTGTTGGGAGATTCTAATATCATTAGATGCATGATCAATTGTTTGTCCAAAAAGGTGGATGTTCATTGCAGGCATCATATATGATCTTCTTATTAGAGACATAAAGGCATGTTAAAAGGATGATGTGACATCCAAACCAGATTACATAGGACTTGTTGGTATGGTCATGTTTCATTGAAAAGCATACCAAATGATACTTCGTCACAACCAAATTGTAGTAGTTAAGTCATGCCAGCTGGTAACAGTGCTCTTTCTATTCCATCTTAAAGTCAGCTTTCTGCAAGCTTTGAAGAGAGAACTCTCCATGCCACCTCCACTAATAATCAAGCTGCATAATTCTCTTTGGCAAGTCACAAGGATTTGAATACGCTCATCCTCCAACAAAAAAATATTGTTTGGTTTATCTGCATGTGTGCCACTCAATGAATATAAAAAGTCGCTTAACTGCCATGACCCCTAAAACAATACATATAGTAACGCCACCTGTGCTACCTTCAAGAGCAAATTCCTCAGCTACTCCATTGTCTGGCTAGGTCTCATCTGAAATTCTTTCAATTAACGCACCCAAATCTAGGATACATGCTCAAATATTTTCAATTTATCCATGCGCCAATGCCTTACAATCGCCTTCTTAGGAATTCTGAGCAGACAAGGAACCACTAGAAGTAACTCTATTTGGATATCTTGCATTATTTATTGTGGTAAATACCCTTCCAATATTTAGGGGAAAGAAGCAGAAGACAGAATAAAGAAGAAGAACGATCTCAAGGCCTTAAAGGGGAAGAAGAGGGCATATGTTCCTATTGCTCTGTAGAAGTAAATGCTTACCTTTCTTCTTAATATTTAAGTGTACTATTAATCTAGCATATCCTTTTTTCAAGAACAAGCGGGAAAAAAAAAATCCAATTATGGAGCATCCACCTGTTTATTTCTCTTCTCTTTTCTCCTTTTTCCTGTTAGTTGGCCCTCATAAGAGGATTACAGAAGGGGTAAAGCGGCAAAATGACCAAAATTTCCACATGAATAAAAATAAATTCCAAATTTGACTATCTAATCTCCTGCATACATGTAATAGAAAAAACTACTAGCAGGGTAGCAGACTAAAAGACTGGCATAAAAGGCTAAATTCTGCAATCTAACTTTTCAAGGATTCACTTACATCAAAGTCGAACCCAATCTCCTCTTCCATGCACAACTAGTCATATTATCATGCACTCTTAATGATAGAACTAGTAATCTATTGATATTGTAAGTCTCTTTCTTTTCATCTCCTAGTTATAGAGTTCTATATATAAATGCCTTTAGCATTATCGCTGCACAATTTCTAAACGAATAAGTATGGTCAATTATAATGACATTGTAAAATATTTAGGAAGGAAGTACTACATAATCTTTTTATTGGCATCTTTGACTTCTTGATATGGTATAATGTGTTTATCTTTTAAATTATAAATTAGTACATATATTTGGGTGGATAAGAATCTAAATATAAGCCATCTTTCCATTGTAACTCCACTTAAAATGCAATGTTCCCCCAATACAGTAACATCGGCCCCCCATTTGCCCTAACAGTTTTATTCCTCTTAATATTCCATTCATTAATCATGATTACTAGCAACATACCAAAATATACTTATGTATCAACAATATTTTGTAACCATAATGATCAACAAAGTTCTCCATGATAGCTCATCTTCCTAGAACAAGACTGAGTTTCTAAAGCTTCTCTACTTTCTCCTCCATACCCATCCCCATCTTTCTCTCACTAGCCACTGATCTATTGACTTCTACCATCATTCATTCAAAAGGAAATCTGCAAACAATTGATACATCCTCAAGCCAATCTCGCATCAATTAGAAATGCTTACTGATGTTTCACCAGTCCTAATCTCTGCTTCTAATACTAGATGGACAATCTTGCTAAATCTTAAACCTGAAGTTGATATAAATATTATGTCTATGTCAGTTTCACCTGTAGAATTGTTAGATTCTTCAACACTGCAAAACGCAAAAAACTAATGAAAGCGCTTTGGACAAAAATCTCAAAACTAAAAGAAAACATCAAGACCTCCGAGAACCTCCATAAAAGAGGCATCTGTTTTGTCCCCGGACCAGTAGGAAGAAACCCTAGAATCAGAAAATGAACAATTAAAGAAACACAAGCACACCTGGGCATCAAGGAAGGTGCAAGCTGCCTCGAGGGCGACCTCGAGCGCCCGGAACTCGAAGGGCAGGTAGTCCGGAGAGGTGCTCCCGCCGGCGAAGACGTCTCCGGAGTGGGCGGCAAGGCGGCGCTGGAGCTCGACGACGTACTGGAGGACGTAGCTATCCAGCGAGTTAAGGAGGAGGACCTCGTCGGCGGTGATGATGCATCTGATCTGCTCGAGGTTGACGACGATGGCCTTCTCGCGGCCGAGGATGGTGGAGGGGTAGACGAAGAGCGGGTCGAGGAGCCGGAGGTCGCGGGCCGGGAGGTCGCAGCGCCGCATCATGGTGAACTTGTCCACCTCGATCATCTGGGAGTTGCCCGTGGCAGCGTCGACGCGGATCCAGGAGCGGAGGCCCTGGCCGCGCTTCTTGAGCCCCAGGAAGTCCATGCCCTGGAAGAGGGGGCGGCGGCCGGCGCCGCCGGGGCCGCCGCCTGCGGCGGAGGCCGAGGAGTCGCGGTGTTTGGAGGCCGGGGAGAGGAGGGCGGAGGTCGACGCCGACGAGGCGGAGGGCCTTGGCGGGAGGAGCCGCTCTTTGAGCTCCGCCATGGGAGAAGGCGAAAGACAATGGGGTTATATAAATTAAAGTACGACACCTTCGTTTTTAGTGGGTAATCGGAGATGAGAAGACAAGGGAGTGGTGGGGGATTTTTTTTTAAAAAAAAAATTTGCTTGATTTCCTCCTCGTATTGACTGGAGTTGTACGTGTCAAAGGATGTGTGGTTGATTACGGATTTTGGTACACGAGCTGATCAGGATATTAGAACGAATATTTGTTATGAATAATAGTTACGGTTTTTATTAAAAAAAGATAATAGACACGGTAGCCAATGAGCTGACGGCTTAGAGTTATTAGGGTTGGGTTATATATTGTTTGTTCTCCTCATATTGTTGCTCATAAAGTCCCAATATAATCATTGGAGAGTTTGATGTTGGGCTACATGGATGGAGGGTTGTTTTTATGTGGTTTATATGTCCTAATGTTGCTTTTCAAAGCCTTCCAATATGATAACTAGTGGATCCAACTCCATATGGTGTTTTGAAATTTTATGGCCAGATTATATGAAAATGAAAAAACAAAACGAGCGATGGTAAAAGAGTGAATGAATTTTACATTGATCGTTGAATAGCATTAGACATTAGAAGAATAATATTTGTTGGATGGATGCAATATTTTGCGCTCGCTAAATAGTTACAAATCTTTATTACTACTACTCTAAAACACAAAAAGAGCATGGCCATAAGGATTTTTCAAGTTCAATAGAATTGAGATTATACTGGCAAATAATGAGGCCTACAAGACTGAAAATACCAATATCCCTATATAATCATAGTAGAACATCAAAAGTAAATGAATAAACAATAATAAGTGAGATAACTATTCACAGTTTTGTACAGTGAATTATTTAAGATGATTACTGGATGAAAGTTTACTTTTTGAAGAAACTTAACCTAATTATCAACATTATTCAGATAAAAAAGTCTTTGACTTTTGGATTAATCAATTTTATAAACACCGAGGTCAGTATTAATCAATTTTATGGGAACACCCTTTTGGAAAAAAGAAAAAAAAGTGTTTCTAGTGCAATAATAAGATGACTCTAGGTATCATATGTTTATAGATGTTAATGGCATATATGTTTATAGCTGCATTATGATTTATAATAGCACAATGCAACATCCACATTGTTACCTGTTCATAATATATTTATTTTGAGTCCTTTCTGTGGACATCTAATAACATTATTTGGTAAATATATGCTGTCATAATGGCTGATAGAGTGTACTGTTGGGGCATTATTATAAAATCATTGTAATCCATCATTACGATCATAATGGTTTGGGGTCTCAGGCACCGGCTAATTATTTGCTCACAACTGGTATTATTGGAATCACCGAGGGCAGATAGCCAACATAACTTATTTTCTTATTGCAATTCTGATGCCATGGGGGGGTGCAACTGCTTCCTGATATTCATTGACTCTTAAGTGAATGCGACACCTTTCAGGCTACCCATGTATTCAGAAAGACCAATAATATAGCGAATTGAGTGGCATCTTATGCGACTCATCACTCCGAAGATTATTTGAAAAATTACACTTCTGTTTTATCTCCTTTGCATTGTTTTTTACTACCTGACTTTTTGGGCTGTACTTATATTTGTTGTGTGTGAGCAACTGATGTACCAAAAAAAAAATATATCTTAAATTTTTTGATACTTTTTCTCTCTCCATAGGATGGATTTTTTTTTAAGATAAAAAGAGGTAAAAAAGCACCACCCTCCATGACCCAATCCATGGTAACGACTATGACCATGGAACACGTGATACGACACTTCCAAAGAGAGGTATGTAATCACCCGTGCAATCGAGCGGCCACAGGAAACAAAGACTCGAGATACAACAGCCAGATGAAAAGGACTTGAAATGAGTAGAGGAACTGAATTTAGGCAGCAGGATACCGGAATGGACTCAAATGAGAAAAAAGACCTCAATCTCTGGAAAGAGATTGTAGATGGTGTCATAGAAATCGAGGATCCAAAAGAGCTTCTCCATCGACTTCGTCTTGGCCACAAGTTCGAGGCCGAGAAAGGAGGCGAGGGTAGGATCCGCAAAGCAGGACTTGCTAATGGTATCGGAGCCGGCGAAGACGTAGCCTCAAGAGGCATCCCACCGGCTTTCTTCCACTCCTCCGACATTATACTTTTGTCATCAGATACGAAGAAAACAACCGAGGTAGCCCAATAATATATTGCAAACAATTATAATGTTATATGGATCAATTTGCAAATAGCCATAAGGAAGAAGTTATAAGCAATATTGGGAAAAATACGAAGCTATATGCAAAAAGAAAGAAAAAACACAAGTAATTATGATAAATCATTTGAAAAAAATACAGGGTTCTGTGAGTTATTCTCTTTGATACAATAATCATGATGATGAGCACAAATATTGATGTCGCCAGCGTGAGATTAAAAGACGTATTTAGATGCATGGCCGTGATTCATCAGAACACTTAATCTTAGCTAGCATACAAAATTGACGAGCATTAGAGTTCTTGGTGAAAATAGCATTGCCTCTCATCAGTTGAGCCCTTCACCGACGCCTGGTGGCATTCCTAGGCTTTGGGCGAGATTGCTCATTCTCTCTTTCATGGCCTGGAAGGAATTTGTATGCAATTGTTTAGCCTAATACACTTAACAAACTCAAACATTGGATCTTGGAATACAAGGATACAAGTCTTACCTGGACACTTTTTTGGTGTGCATCCTTGTATGCTTCAGTTACCAACAAAGAGAGCTTCTGCCAAGATAACATCAAGGATGAAAATTTTGGGTTCTTATTAAATTACGCAGATAGAAGAAATATCTAAGAAGATTTTTCAACTGAATATTCATAACAACAAATAAAATTTTGAAGAATCATGTCTTTCAAATTGGTGTCGATTTCATTCCCGGATGAAACAATCCCATCTTGAAATTAGATTAAATACGTACTGAAATAAATGGTATGTCCATTTCATCAATAATATAATTTTAAACTAATTTGAAAAATAAAAGGCCTGAAAAATAAAGATATGGATTTCAAGGCATACATGTTGCAAAAAGATAGATGACCATATACATGGATGGTCCTATTTTACAAATGGTGGCACCTTTAAAAATGCACAATCCACCATCCTCTTTTTCGTCAAGCCACTGCTGCTGTCACCAGCTCACCGACGAGCAGGCGGTGGCAAAGAAATATAAGGAAAAAGTGGCTGGGTGAAATGGCTCTAAACCACTTTCACCTATCGCAGAAAAGGTGTTTTGTACCAGAGAAACGACACATTATCGTGTTCTAAATCTTCTCCCATCACAATGGAGTTATGGAACATGAAGTATAAAATCAGCAAGGCCATGTTGGGTACATTCTCCCTGCTGGCTGTCAACCATTTCCATAATTTTTCTCACAGTAGTTCACAATTTCACATGCTACTGGATAAACATGATATAATAGAAATTTGGCTCTGATAAGATGCTAATTTCCTGAGAGTAGTGTAGGCAATGTGATAACAATTACACTAGCTGATTCAGAATGTCCCTAATAAGTTCAACATGTACTGAGTTTGATATATATTGTACTCTACAATGTCTTCGTCATATCTTGAGTCAAAATGAAAGTTCCCAATACTAGACTAAATTAAAATTCACAAGCTTGCAAACAATTGCCGAATGGGTCAGCATTTGAAAGTGTTTTAAAACTTATACACTAAATAAGCATATTAATAAGCAGTAACATACCAAAAATTTACAACCAGATCATTCCATTACCAAGTTGCTGATATCATGGTACAACACAATTAAGATTTCTCTAAAATACCATCACGATGCAATGTAAAAATTGATTGTGAGTTCATCTATTTCAATACATGCAGGTATGTCTGATATTATCAAAATTTACATAGCCAGCCACAGGAAAATGGTGCAAATTCAGCACTTACTTCAGGCCCCAACTCCATGGCAGCCTCTGTTATTTCAGTGCGTACAGGTTGCTGGTTTCCAGAAAGTGTTACCTGATAAAATGATCAATTAAAATTAAATGGCGAACCTATAGATAACTTTTTTTCACACTGATATGAGGATGCACTATTGCTAATTTCAGCTGCACAGCATGAAAAGATAATGAACACTCAAAAAAAAGGACCCAAACTCCATGCTACAAATGCTAACATGATTACATTCTATTGCAGTTGTTTGGCTTTATAAATATGCTATAAAAGTCACTGTTGACAATTTCAGAGGTACTGGTGCTAGGTTGTCCATAGGTTATATCCCTGATTTAGGTACAGGTGCTATAATATAAATTGTAAGTAACTATAAAGTGTTATATATAATCTACAAGTAACCATAAGGTGCTATATATAAACTATACGTAACTATTAGTGTGTTCATAAACACAGGCAATGGCAGTAATTTTGACAGAGATATGATGTAGATTCTCAAAGAGACCTGGGATTGAGGCTGGGCTAGCTACAAATACGTGCACATGCACATTTACACTGAAGATGAGTACCTTATATGCATGTAAATGCCACCAACACAAGGACCTTATATGCATGTAAATGCCAGAAGATATTATGATAGCAAAAATAAAGTGAATCAGCTGTTTCCTGAGTGGCATTAATATTTGATGGTGTACACTTAATTATGTGTTATTCATAAACACATTGTTGTTTTATCATTTACTACACATATCTGCAGAGAAAAGGGAACTTTGAATGTACATAGGAGGCCCAGAAAGCCATCAAAACTGATTAACAGAGACAGCATAGTGAAAGAATAAAGATGATAAAAAATTGTGGACCAAAAAAAAAATAGAAGGTTAAAGTTAAGAAAGGTTTATAAAATAATAGGCCACAAGTACAATGTTCCATTGAGGTACCAAGCATGACCTATAAATTAATTTAACTAAAAATTACAAGTCATATTGACGTGAGAGATCAATTGAAAGCACAGCATAAACATCTTGCAACATAGAATAAAATATTTTTCCTTCTTAAATTCTGAAAGTGACTCACACTTCATTTTTTTCAGATCTATAAACTGTAGACTCTCTACGGCTTGATAGCATGGTAAAGTACCTCTTGGCATGGCAAAAGGGTTGATTATGTAAATGTAGTGTCCAAAATTGGCATAGAATTTTGAAAATGACACCTTTACCAGTGCTAGTATTTGAGCTGTCAAGTATTGACGCAGCATACAGCCCACACCTTTTTTTAACATCAAGTGAAATACATTCTCTTTTTTCCAAAAAAGATTATTATTGACCAGCCAATTTAGTTAAAGACATTTTACATACAATGATACACATACATACAAGTGCATACTTTTCTACAATTTTAACTAATAATTCATTTTTACCGAGTGTCTTCATTCAGGCTTGTCAGGAATTCGGCATGTTGGACACTCAAGACACCTAGCCACCAAAATCTTGTAATAAAAAAGCTTATCATATATCTTTTGCAGACTAATTACATTTAATGAATAGTCATAGATAAAGAATTCCTGAGCATGTAATGTTGTATGCAATTTAAAAGATAACTTGGTGATGTGCATCAAACAATATATTGAGACCAACACCTACTGCAATTTACCCATTTTATTGGGTTAACATGGTCCAGTTTTCAGTCATGATCAAAATAAACAGCAGGTGTTGACAAACATACCTTGATCAACTCACCTTCACAATAACCATCAAACTCTGCTCTGTGAGACAAACAGGGATGAAAAGGAAGCCACGTTTTAAGATTCTCATGAAAATAATGAAAAAATGTTATTCAGAATCTGATGACTAATGCATACGCTGCAAGCTCCTGTTGTATACGTACAGCCTCAACTTGGACCACCATCTGAGCCTTCTTAATATTCTCGTACAGATTTTGCATGTTGCCAAACATCCCAGGCTAAAGCACATAAAGGAGATAAATAGAGTCAGTTTAACTTTACAAAAGAAAGATTTTGGACATAGAAAATGATGGTATACATATTATTAATGGATAGGTCCAAATTTAGAGTATGGGTGCTTAAGTTATAAATACATTTGATAAACATAAAGACAACAGTAAAGAATATGGTGCTACCTAAGTAGTACTGTGAGTTAGGATTGTCTTCTCTTAGAACCCGACAAACTATATCTTCAGATCATCTTCTAAAGTACAAGTGTCAGTCATATCCAAAAATTAGCAACTGAGACAGCAATCAATCATATCAACAGAAAAAGGCCAAAAAGATTATGGGGAATAGAAATTTTTGGGATATCTAGTATGCATTAAGGAAAATGGTTCAAGATAGTTCTTAATCTCTTGATCCAATATCTCATCATAGAATCAATAGCTCACTAATAGTTACCAATGTGATTTGACTAGTATCTCAAGGGATAAGTTTTTCAATTGTAAAAGTAAGGGTCAACAAATGCTGGTTGGCATAAATTCAGGTCCAATTATCCCAACTACTTAGTGTCAATTTTATGAACTTTTTTTGCAACTAATTCCTACCAAGGGCTGAATTCACTAACAGAGTCTTTTTCTTATTCACTGCTGTGTTATATTTGGGATTCCCCACATATTTCTAAACCTTTCAAGACAAATCCAAAACTCTCATTTACCTAGTAACCCTTAGACCTTGGTCGCACCAGCTAGTTCCATCTCAGTTCAACTCCTGAACACTATCATTAATTGGAGCAACTCCCCATTTACTCTTTTGTACTCCTGGGTACTCACTTCTCACACGACATGATGATGTTTTAAAATTCATGAGCGCAAGCAATGACGGGTATTCCATCTGGAATGGGATCCAAGTTCAGTGAAGTGAATATATTCAAACATCGAGATCTGCGCATATCATTTTTTAAAAAGCTAGCCCCTACTCAAGGTCATGTAGATATCCATCTGTCTCACTGAATGGAAGAGCAAGTAGAGTAGTCCCATGTCTTGTCAATTTGTAATGCACCTTGACTTGAAATATGTAATCAGAAGGCACACAGTAACACATAAAATGTAATTGAACTAAGCTAAAGAGTAAAACTACAAGAATTTGAAGAGCGAGTTATGGATAAGAACTATATTTATTTATGAAAAAAGTAATATATACACAATATTCTAATGTGAACATAGAGATGTATAGGCTTGAAGACAAAGAAAATTCAAGATTTTCTCTCCTCTTTTTCTAAAATTTTTGTTCAAAAAAAAGTGATATGTTCCTTGTGCCAACTTATCCAAGTGTCAGTCTTTTTGACAAGGGGTAAAGCTAGCATTTATAGATATGCCTGCCAGTGACTATTTCCAGTAATTGTATGCCACATGTGCTTTTAGGTTGTTTTTTCCCTATCTTCCAGTCTTAAATTCTAAAAATTCCAGAACAGTTTCCTACTGAAAACAACAAGCAGAAACAAAATAATCAGAGAGCAAAGAAGAAATGCATGAAGAAGCTTCTGCAAACCACTGAACAAAACAAATAATTAAAGTAACTAACATAATCACAAATTACATCACTCTTTAAAACACCGTTTTAGATTTCAACTGAATTCTCAAAGCATTTTAATCGCAGCCAAAAACTGATTCAAAATCAATGTGCATTTGGATTTATGATTAAAACTAGTTTATGTGCCTAAATGTATTATCTGTATCGACAAATTAGTGAATTTCATCATATCTCCATTTTCTTGAGTTCTGGAGAGCATTTTCTCACGATTAAACTCAGATTTTCTGAGATTTGAGACATTTTAGAATTATTCTGATAATGGGTTAGAAAGAAATTCTGTGGAAATGAAAGATAATATGACCATCTCAGAGCTCAGATCTTGTCAGCATGTAGATTGTCATGTGTTAGAGATCAAACAAAGAGCTGTATTTTTGTTATGAACTTTTTATTTTTCAAATAAAAAACTTTGGTTGGTTTTGCACAAAGATGTTAAACCCAAAAGTCTATAAAGACAATATTTCCTAAAGCGAAGTGTAATCTCTTTTTTTAGGCTTTTTTTATATTTTCCCTTTATTTTATTCTAAATTTTATTTTTTGGTTATTATTAACACAGCTGGATCAATGACTACTAAAATTAAAACTTGTTTGGTTCCACAGATATCCAAACCAAGTTTTGCAATCTTACCATAAATATCTGTATAGTAAGACAACAAAATCCTTAAGCATGTGATTATAATGTCATAAAATTTAATTGATTTGATAATCATTCAATATATGGATCTTGTAGAATGTGGACCACTCAAAGGACAATATCATGCATGAAGTTCGTCCTCGAGTCACAAGTTAACCTGTTATTATATTCTTGGTTGGTGATCCTCCATGTGATATCATTATATCATATTGTGGGCACATTACAATCTAGAAGGAATTATATTCACAAAAAAGCTATATTAAATACTGATCTCCTGTATTGGTGCGTAGCACTTTGGTCCAGATAACCTTTTGTCCCTCATGTATGACTTTGTCTAGACCCTTGTATCATAAGTTCCAACTTGGTCATACAGTAGTGGTCAACCTATAAGATATACATGACTAACAAAGGCTCCAAATACAATGAGACTTGGTTAATGTGGCACATCTAATAAAGAATGTGATGAAACATTGAACTCGATCATCATGACATTTTCATGATTACACAAACAAGCTGACTAAGGTTTTTTCTTGTTGTCCAACTGAGCTTTTGGTCAAGCTTGAGTGATGTTCCTTGAGATGCCGCCATCAACTAGCACTAAAATCGGAGGATACTCCTACAGCTATTGTGATGCCTCTCTTCTTTTCTCCATAGGTCCCACTCTTCAAATGTTAGAAATACTCCTTTTATGTAGAAATCCCTTCATCATCAACATAAGTAACTTCTTCCACTCTTTTGCTTGAAGTGTCATTTGCCTTCTTTCTTAGGATCAAGTGCTTCCTAAATGATATTGTACTGACATCAACTAACACAGTAGAAACATGTACAGTCTCTTACCAAGAAAGCAACGAAAGGTTCTTTTGGTGCCCCACTGATGTCATCATGGTGTAGTTAATTGTGGAAGATGTCATACATTTCTTCAATTTGACATGAACAAGGTAGACCTCTTTAACTATATGAAGCCAGCAAACCATTACATAATCTTAAATCTGAGGACTAAAACTTGAAAGCAAATTCCGAGTATACCTCCGGTTATGTGGTCTTTATCCATACAACTAGTTCAACTTCTACATATTGAAATCAATCAAGTTATACCAGTTTTTTCAGTTGCTAAAAGCATTAGCCTCCATTTTAAGCATTAAGCCTCCATGTTAAGCATTTTCTCAAATTGACTAACATGGTTATAGCTCCATCTGTCAATCCCTAAAACTTTGTCAACAGTTTCACCACAATCAAGCTTCTCCTGTTAAGAAAAATGATAAATATTGGCCTTGCCCCTTTAATTGGTATAAGCAAATTCTTCAAGGATAACCTCAAATTTATCTTCCAATAATCATCAGCCATTAAATATAAGACCCTCTAAACTGTATTTGACAGGTATTAGGTGGTAGAGATTCTAAGTTATCAGTAGAACACATGTTTCCATAATACACTTCAATAGTTAAATGTTGAAACTTCCTTAAAAAAAGAAGACCATGCATTTTGATATGGCAAAAGTGTGTTGACTTCACTGGGGACTTGAATAGATGGAAGGTGTTCATAAGAATTTACAGAACGAAGCATTTAGCCAAATCCATCATAGGGCATGGAGTGAAGTTTCAAAGGATATAATTTTTGTTAGCTTGATACATCAAGTGTTAACTAAACATATCAAATGATGGATTAGTTGGCATCCCAAACATGCTGGGCATCTGGACACTTCATAACATTAGCCATGGTGCCATCTTTCCATGTCAACTACTCACTTCTAAATAAGATATAATAAGTTTATATTACATTCTAGGGTCAGGCCAGTGTCATGATACACTACATTCACCTGATTATATCAATCTACACTTGTAAAATTGTGAAGATGCCATGGTTTCAGGGTTTTTTGAAGTGTATCATGCCAAGTTGGATAGACACTTTGATGGGCAACCTTTAATATATTTTGGGGGAAATACATATGATTTATTTAAGAACTACGATCAGGCATTGCTTTATGATCAAAGCATGCTTGATTAAAAAAAAAAAAAGATGTCGGACACCTGGACAACTGTTATGCAAATGCTACAGTGACCTATCTCATCATGGAAATGATGTTGCTTTCAAATTTCTCCATCATAGCAAGTAAGACTCATCTTTTTGAGTTGCTTCTCACTCCCTCACTCTCTCTACAAAATTAATCGTTCAGCAAATAGTATTTGTATTTCACTAAAGCTACTTGAATACTCCATGAGAATCCTTGCGTAAAAGAAAGAAATGAAATGGATAGTTCCTCTAGCACTACCTGTTCTTTTGGATTGCTATGGGCAATACAGGCACAGTAATAAAATTAAGAGGAGAAAAAGGGCTGCTTACATCAAGAAGAGACATGTGGATCCTCTAAGCACGAGTCAACAACCCAACTACAAAATTTGTAGCCTCAAAAGTCCCCTTACGTAAATGCATAGGAAGTCAATCAAAAGTTAACCTCAAATTAAATAGATAACTTCAAGCATAGACACCTTAAGTATGATTCTTGTGGATGGGTACTGTTGCTGGTGGTCCAAACCGAGAACGATTGACACAGCGGTGTGAACGGGGTTCCGTCTGAGTTGTTTTGGTTGGTGTTGGTTACGCTCCACCTTCCACCGGGAAACCTGCGAGCAAGCCTCGCACCACCACTGGGGTAGTGGGGGCCCTCCGACGATCAAGTCAGAGGAGATTGGAGGAGAAGGAGAGATAATAATAGCAAGCAAGAGAGTGCTCTGGAAGATATTGCTTACCCCCCCTTCTCCCCCCAGCCGCATATATACCTGGCTGGGGGGTCTCTCAGGGGGGTTTGTCATCGTGGGGCGCGATGGAGTGGCCACTGACATGGCCGTTACAGGGCGTCGTGGAGCAGCGCTGGGTACGGCCATGACAGGGCGTAGTGGAGTTCCGCTTTGTACGGCTGATACAGGAGATCGTGGAACAGCATCGGATACAGCCGTTGCAGGGAGTAGTGGAGCAGGAGGCCTCGGCGTGCCTCTGGGAAGCAGCCTGTCGTTATCAAGAGATCTCCGACTCGGGGTCGGAGTGCTGGATCAGGGGGCAGCCGACCCGGGGTCGGGCTGCGGTGCTGAGGATATCCGACTTGGGGTCGGATTGCTAGATTAAGGGGCAGCCGACTCGGGGTCGGGCTGCGAAGCCGAAGATGTCCGACTCGGGGCCGGACTGCTGGATCGAAGGGCAGCCGACTCGAGGTCGGGCTGTGGAGCCGAAGATGTCCGACTCGGGGTCGGATCGCTGGATCAAAGGACAGCCGTAGTCTTCATGGGCGCGCGTGCCGGTCACGTGGAGCATGGCGGCTTAGTTCCCCCGTAACAGTAGCCCCCCACTTCCGAGCCTGGAACCAGAAGGGGAACGGGTGAAGGGAGTGATGCTTCGAGATTGCCGCCATCCCTCGGAGAGGCGCGCGCGCTTCGAGCTCCCCGCCTTCTTTATGGCGTATGGCGGTTGTTGCTGACCTGGCAGTCTGAGGATTTCGGCGGACATCCTTCCTTAATGGTGTCGATTCGCCTTTGGGGCGCGAGCGACCCTTCGGCGGCCAGGCGTCCTCTGGCGTCATCGAGGCATCACTCGCCTTTCCGCCTATTTAACCGGGGGCCCTCCCCCGTCCGTCTTCCTCTTTACAGACATTTTCGAGTTTCCCCTTTGCGCTGCCGTTGTTGCCGTCGGACTGTTCGCTTGCTTCTCCTTTGACGCTCTCGGAGCCGTTCTTCCTTCTCTTCCGGTGAGTTACCCCATTCTTCTACTTAGGGCTCTCCATACTTTCTCCTTTTGTACTAGTGTACCCCAGTCGTCCCGGTCTTTCCCCCCTTCTTGTCCCCGTCCTGACCGTAGGTTTATTGGCCATTAGGAATGGGCGAAGTGAGAGCAGACCACATTAAGTCGGAGCTGGTCGCCGAGGACTTAGACAAACTCGTGGCTCGGTATCACCTTCCCGAGGCCTGCAACGTTACGCTCCCGGGGCCTGAGGAGAGGATGTCCCATCCTCCTCCAGGGAAGATCGCCATCAATGAGGGCATTCTCCAGGCCGGGTTCCGCTTTCCCCCTTCGGACTTAGTCGTGCAGGTACTCCGGGGTTTAAGAGTTGCGCCGACGCAACTGGTGCCGAACTCGTGGCGTGCCCTGACGGTCTTCCAGGTTCTCTGCCGCATGCACGAGATTCCCGCCACTCTGAATGTTTTTTGGGAGTTCTACAGCCTGAGTGGCCACCCCCAGGACAAAGGGTGGTGGTGCTTTGCGGCGCGGCGAGGGTGCGGCCTCGTCAAAGAGGCTCCTTCCTCCATTCACGGCTGGAAGGAGCGTTTCTTCTTCATCGATGTAGATCCCTCTTGGGAAATCAGGGCGACCTGGGAGACGCCGATGAAGTCCCCGATCGGCCTATTGAGACTGTCGAGGGAGGAATCCGATGGCTTGGCCGCCTTGAAGGGGTTGGTTGCCGAGGGCCAGCTCCCCCCGGTGGCCCGCCTTATTTCCGAGGATACCTTGGTGAATGTCGGTCTGAGCTCGGTCCCCACCGACCGTGAGCCCGCCACCATTTCTTTTTTGACTCTTTTCTCCTCTTTCGTCTCGTTCTTTCCTTCGGTTTCTCAGCCCTCGACCATCTCGTTCTTGTTGCAGAGATTGACGACGTCATGCGGTCGGACAAGGGACCGGCTGTTGGTAGGTCGTCCCTACTGGAAGCGGTCCGGAGGAGGAAACGAGCTCCTCCGAGCGGGGCCCCGCTGGCGAAGAAGTCCCGCAAGGAGGTGCCTCCGACGCCGACCGACGAGTCCGGGCCCACCGATCAGGGAGACGCCGTGGGCACGGACCGGCAGCTGACGCTGTATCAGCCCTCCGGTGGTGAGACTGCCGCTATTCCGGAGGTATCATCCGAGCCCGCTCGAGACGGACGGGTCGGACGTGATCGGTCCCCGGCCCGGCCTTCGACTCAGCCGGCTCCTGATGATTCGAGGAGGGACGCGCCGAGGCCCCGGCCGAGCGGGGCCCTATCAATTCCTGGAGTGACCCCCGCCCCGAGCACAATCAGCAGGACTCTTCCCCAGGCGATGGATAAGGGTAAGGCTGCAGAACCACCATCCGGCTCCGGGGAGAAATCGGGGTCGGCCTTCACTACCGATGGCGCCCGAAACCTCATCGAAACAGTGCTGCTGGAGAAGGACCGTCGGCGGGTCCGGGAGTTGGGGGTCTCTGACGTCGGGGCTACCAGCTGTGTCTGTCTCATGTCGGTGAGTGTTCTTCTGGCCGCTTTTCACCATTTATTAGCTCTGTTGTTCTCCGCCTGACGCCCTCACTTTTCCTATCTCTTAGCTCGCCCAGTACATGATCCGTCTAGAGGAGTGCTACAAGGAACAGGCGGGGCTTCTGGCGAAGGCCGAGGACCGACTGAAAGCAGTGGAAGAGGGAGGCCAGGCTGTGGCGGGCAGGACGACCGGAGACCTCGAGGCGAGGCTCCGGGAGGCCGAAGAGCGGGCACTCGGCTTCGCCGCCCTCGAGAAGCAACTGTTGGAAGCTCGGGAGCAACTCAAAGTCGCCTCGGGCCTCGAAAGCAGGGTTAAGAAGGCGGAGGAACGAGCTGAAAAGCAGTCCCGGAAGGTCGCGGACTATCGAGAGAGGTGGGAGAAGGCTCAGCGGTCTGCCGACAGCGCCCGCAACCGAACCCGGTCTCTTGAAGCCAAACTGGGCGAATTGGAGTCAGCCTTGGAGAGGTCCCGCGCGAACGACCAAGAGCTCCATTCGCGCCTGGAGGAAGCTGAGGCCGCTCGCACTGCTGCCGAGGCGGAGCATAAGGAGGCTCAGGCTAATCTGCTGAGGGTCTCCTCCGAGGCTGAAGACCGGATTGTGGCGAAGGTCTTGGAGGCTAAGGCTCAGATTACGGAGCGAGCAGAGGCGGCGCTGGCCGAGAAGAGTGCGGAGATCGGGCGCCAGGCGGTACAGGCTTATCGTCAGTCCGCCGAGTTCACCCGTGATATGTCGGAGGCGGTACGGGCCTATCGTCAGTCTGACGAGTTCGTCCGTGACGCGTCGGACGCGGGGTCCGAATCCTTCATCTTAGGCTTCGAGGAGGGCCTGGCAAGGGTGTCGGCTAAGTACCCCGAAGTTGACCTGAGTGGGATTTTCCTTCTCGACTCCTCTCCGGCGCCATCGCCTGCTGATTCTCCTACCGCCTCCCTACCCCCTGCGGACGAGCCCGACGCTCCCGACCCGGGGGTTCCTCCAAGCTGACCTCTTGTACCTTTCGTTGTCCTCTTTTTTTTGTATGTCGGCGTTTTGCCAAATTGTATGGGCCTTGGCCCTGAAACAATGAAAATTAATACAAGTCGAATGTTTCTTCATCTCGCTTTCGTCCTCCTCTTTTTTTTCTTTTTAACTCTTGGCAGCGTCTTGCCGACTCCTGACTCTCGAAGTTCTTCCGGCCCTAAGCCAGGCATCCGAGGGTTAGGCCTCAGGAAATTCTTCCGGCGCTAAGCCAGGCGTCCGAGGGTTAGGCCTCAGGAAATTCTTCCGGCGCTAAGCCAGGCATCCGAGGGTTAGGCCTCAGGAAATTCTTCCGGCGCTAAGCCAGGCATCCGAGGGTTAGGCCTCAGGAAATTCTTCCGGCGCTAAGCCAGGCATCCGAGGGTTAGGCCTCAGGAAATTCTTCCGGCACTAAGCCAGGCATCCGAGGGTTAGGCCTCAGGAAATTCTTCCGGCACTAAGCCAGGCATCCGAGGGTTAGGCCTCAGGAAATTCCGCTCGTTGGTCGGCCAAGGCTGGCGCAAGCCGAGGCGACCGGTCGGGGCTTCAGGCTAGTCTGGTCCCGGGATGGTCATCGGGTTAGCCTGGCATCCGAGGGCCGAGCCTCGGGAGATTCCGCTCGTTGGTCGGCCAAGGCTGGCGCAAGCCGAGGCGACCGGTCGGGGCTTCAGGCTAGTCTGGTCCCGGGATGGTCATCGGGTTAGCCTGGCATCCGAGGGCCGAGCCTCGGGAGATTCCGCTCGTTGGTCGGCCAAGGCTGGCGCAAGCCAAGGCGACCGGTCGGGGCTTCAGGCTAGTCTGCTCCCCGGATGATCATCGGGTTAGCCTGGCATCCGAGGGCCGGGCCTCGGGAGATTCCGCTCGTTGGTCGGCCAAGGCTGGCGCAAGCCAAGGCGACCGGTCGGGGCTTCAGGCTAGTCTGCTCCCGGGATGATCATCGGGTTAGCCTGGCATCCGAGGGCCGAGCCTCGGGAGATTCCGCTCGTTGGTCGGCCAAGGCTGGCGCAAGCCAAGGCGACCGGTCGGGGCTTCAGGCTAGTCTGCTCCCGGGATGATCATCGGGTTAGCCTAGCATCCGAGGGCCGAGCCTCGGAAGATTCCGCTCGTTGGTCGGCCAAGGCTGGCGCAAGCCAAGGCGACCGGTCGGGGCTTCAGGCTAGTCTGCTCCCGGGATGATCATCGGGTTAGCCTGGCATCCGAGGGCCGTGCCTCGGGAAATTCCGCTCGTTGGCCATGCGCCTGTCGCTTGCAGCCCGACGGGGTTTCTCCGTGGCCAGCTGCGATCGTGTTTCTCCTCTTCTCCAAGCGTTGCCTGGGGAACACCAGAAGGGCATTAAACGCTAATTGATGCGTTACCTGGGAAATCGGATCGCCAGTTGCTGCTTGCGAGGAGTGTCAGTTAAGCGGCCGCGATGCGCGCGTTCTTCGAGGCGGATGCGGCCTGGGCGCGAGCGGAGATATGTGGACCTAGGGGTACGTGCCACCCGGAGTGTCCTGCACAAAGAATGCGATTAAGGAGAATGACGCTTAGGAAATCGCGGGAAGATACGCCTCGAGAGCCAGAACGGCTCCGGATTCAATGCGTCCGCATTTATGGGAGCCACCCGCATCGGAACGACCGGGGGGCTGCAGTTTGGCTATAAATACAGGTGCAGGTGCGATGGAGTTTGCCAAGCCGGAGCTGTTCAAGTTGCCATGGATCGTGGACCTTCTCTCTGGCGCATGGCTGAGAGACTCCTGCCGAAGGAACGGGAGGCGCGCCCCTCGCGACTTCAGCCAACTAGCCGTTTCATCTGGGATCAGCAAGGAGGGTCTCCCCGGCGGAACTCCGCTCTAGGCGTTTCATCCGGGATCACATCTCCCCTCCTTGAAGTTCAGCCTCCCGATTGAGCTCTGCACCAGACGCCTGATCCGGGACCGCGCCTCCATATGCTCTTCCCCCTTGTATTCCTTCTCTCCCCTAACACTGGGGAGGACCGGAATATCCCTTGGAGGTGGCGTTCCTCTGGAGGCAGCGGGAGCTTCGTCGGCGGCGGCTCCTCATCCTCTTCGTGGGGCGTGGATGGCGCCTCCGGTTGGAGGCAGTGTGGACTTCTCCTTCGTCCACTTCTTCATCCGCGCCGGCTCTTCGTCTCCTTCGTGAGACGCCGATGGCGCCTCCGGTTGGAAGCACCCACTTCCGACGGGATTGCAACCGCTTCAGATGGAGGTTTCGGGATCCCAGATCTTCAGCTCCTCGGAGTCTCCACCTCTTCTTTACTTTCTTTACACCCTAATTCCCCCCTGGGAATTCCTTGTAATCACACGAGCACGCCGTCGTAACCAGAAATTATTGAAATGCAAAGTGTTATACATTTTTGAACTGTCTTTCTGGCATCGTCGTTCTACTGATAATACATCCGCAGGTTAGCGGAATTCCAGCTCCTTAGAATTTCTCGACCATCTAGGGCCTCCAGCTGGTAGGAGCCAGGTCGGTTTACCCAGCGAACCTTATATGGGCCTTCCCAATTTGGCGCTAGCTTCCCACCTTCCGCAGGTCGAGATGCTTTAGCTCGCCTTAGCACCAGATCTCCGATTCTGAAAAGCTTCGGTCGGACCTTGGAGTTGTAATATCGGGCCACCCTCCGCTGATACATCGCCATCCGAACCTGCGCCATTTCCCTCGCTTCTTCCAAGAGATCCAGGTTCCCTCGGAGTTGTTCCGAATTGGCCTCGGGTCGGTGCGCGGCCACCCGAGGTGAGGGGAGTCCGAGCTCCACGGGGACAACGGCTTCCGTGCCATAGGTTAGGCTGAAAGGCGTCTCCCCGGTAGGGGTCCGATGCGTGGTCCGATACGCCCAAAGGACATTCTCGAGTTCTTCGACCCAAGCTTGCCCCGTCCGACCGATTCGCGCTTTGATTCCTTGGAGGATTGTCCGATTTGTGACCTCGGCCTCGCCGTTGGTTTGGGGATGCGACACAGATGTGAACCGATGCTCGATCCCGAACTCCTCGCAGAAGTCACGGAAATGCTTGTTGTCGAACTGTCGCCCATTATCCGAGATGAGGACCCGAGGTACCCCAAATCGGACAATGATGTTCTTCTTCACGAACTTCCGGACTTGCACCTCCGTGATAGTGGCCAGCGGCTCTGCCTCCACCCACTTGGTGAAGTAGTCGATTGCAACAATCAAAAATTTCCGCTGAGCTGAAGCGACGGGGAATGGTCCGAGGATATCCATTCCCCACTGGGCGAAGGGCCAGGGTGCAGTGATTGGTGCCAAGGGGACAGAAGGGACTCTCTGGACGTTGGCGTGGCGCTGGCAGGCGTCGCATTTCCGCACATGATCCTTTGAGTCCTCCAACAAGGTAGGCCAATAATAGCCTTGCCTCATGATCTTATGCGCCAAGGACCTAGCCCCCAGGTGCGATCCGCAGATGCCTTCGTGGACTTCGCTGAGGGCGTAGGCCGCTTCCGAGGGGCGGAGGCACCTTAAGAGGGGGGCGGTGAACGAGGTCCGATACAGCCTCCCTTCATAGAGTACGTAGTGGGCGGACTTCATGACGAGTCGCCGAGCTTGATCTTCGTCCTCTGGGAGGATCCCTTCGGCGAGGTAGGCGACGAGCGGGTCCATCCAAGATGGCTCCGGATCAATCGCCATCACCGCTCCGGCCTCGCCGATGCTCGGGGCATCCAGGGTCTCCAGGTAGATCGCCCTCGACAAGTTGTGCGCGTCTGCGCCCACCAAGCGGGACAGCCTGTCGGCCCTGGCATTTTCGCTTCTTGGGACCTGCTGAATGTCAACACTGCCGAGGTCGGGAATGAGTGCTTGCACCTTCCAGACATAACTCTGCATGGTCGGGCTCCGAGCCTCGAACTCCCCTCGGACCTGCCCGACCACCAGCTGGGAGTCGGTGAAGACCTTCAAACGCCGGATGCCGAGCTCCTTGGTGAGTTTGAGTCCTGTGACTAGGGCCTCGTATTCCGCCTCGTTGTTGGTCACTGGAAATCCGAACCTCAAGGCATACTCGGCTATCACTCCATCGGGACTGGTAAGGACCAGCCCGGCCCCTCCACCTTCGGGGTTCGACGACCCATCAATGTGAAGCGTCCAGATTGGGAGGTTGAGGCTGGATGTTTCCGGCGGCCTAGGTTCCGCCTCCTGCACAGTGCACTCAGCGAGGAAGTCCGCGAGTACCTGGGCCTTGATAGCGGGTCGGGGCTGGTAGCGGATGTCGAACTCACCAAGTTCTACTGCCCACTTCACCAGCCGTCCTGCATTCTCAGGATTGCTGAGGATCTGCCGCAGCGGTTGGTCGGTCAAGAGAGTGACAGAATGGGCCTGGAAATAGGGGCGAAGCCTCCTGGTCGCGGTCAGCAGCGCGAAGGCGATCTTTTCCGCCTTCGTATACCGCGTCTCGGCATCCCGTAGGACCCGACTGATGTAGTACACAGGCTTCTGGAGCTTTGCCTCTTCCCGAACCAGTACTGCGCTGACTGCGGTTGGGGAGACCGCCAGATAGAGGTAGAGCATCTCCCCCTCTTGCGGCTTGGACAGCAGGGGAGGAGACGCCAAGTACTCCTTGAGTTGGTCGAATGCCACTTGACCTTCGGCCGTCCAAAGGAAGTCTTTCGGGCGCTTCAACACCTTGAAGAACGGTTGGCAGCGTTCGGCCGATTTTGCCACAAATCGTCCGAGCGCGGCGACCCTTCCAGCGAGCTCCTGAACCTCCTTCACTTTGGTCGGAGGGGACATATCTTGGATAGCCTTGATTTTGTCAGGGTTGGCTTCGATCCCCCGCTGGTTGACAATGAAACCGAGGAACCTCCCGGCCGAAGCGCCAAAGGCGCACTTCGCTGGGTTCAGCTTCATGCGAAACTTCCGCAGGGTGGCAAAAGTCTCCTCCAGATCCGCGATGTGCTGGTCTGCATGGCGGCTCTTCACCAGCATATCGTCCACGTACACCTCCATGTTCCGGCCGATTTGCCCTTTGAAGATTTTGTTGACGAGGCGCTGGTAAGTGGCGCCAGCATTCTTCAGACCGAAGGGCATTACCTTGTAACAGTACAGCCCCCGGTCTGTTATAAAGGCAGTTTTCTCCTCGTCCTGTGGAGCCATCATTATCTGGTTGTAGCCGGAGAAGGCGTCCATGAAAGACAGCAGCTGATATCCGGAAGTCGCGTCGACCAGTTGGTCCATCCGCGGAAGCGGAAAGCTATCCTTGGGGCATGCCTTGTTCAGGTCGGTGTAGTCGACGCACATCCTCCACTTTCCGCTCGCCTTCCGGACAAGTACGACATTTGCCAGCCATTCGGGGTAGCTGACCTCCCTTATGAATCCTGCCTCCAAGAGCTTGTCTACCTCCTGGTCGACCACTCGGATCCGATCCGGGGCACAGTGTCTCTTCTTCTGCTTTACTGGTCGGTGGGTTGGGTCGACGTTGAGGGCGTGAGAAATGACCTCCGGGTCGATCCCGGGTACATCGGCCGCCGACCAGGCAAATACATCAGCATTGGCTCGGAGGAATTCCACTAACCTGAGCCGAGCTTCCGAGTCGAGGTTGGCACCGACCCGGACCGTACGGTCCGGGCGACCCTCTTCAAGGGGAACTTCGATCACACCCTCGGCCGGCTCCCCGTGCCGCAAAGCCACCTCGTCTCTGGCGTCAAGGGACTCGACGCTTAGGGCCTCCACGGGCTTCTTCCCTTTGAGAGTTGCTAGGAAACATTGCCGTGCGGTCGGTTGGTCACCTCGGACCTCTCCAATCCCGGCCGCCGTGGGGAACCGCATTAGCAAATGGTATGTAGAGACTACCGCGCGAAGGGCGTTCAGTCCGGGTCGTCCGAGGATAGCGTTGTAGGCCGAGGGAACACGGACGACCAAGAACCCGAGCCGCACCGTGGCTTCTGCGGGTGCAACGCCCGCAGTCACAGGCAGCTCAACGACACCTTCGGCCGAGATAGCGTCTCCAGTGAATCCTATGAGGGGGGTGGATGTTTTGTGCAACACTTGTCGGGACAAGCTCATCTTTTGGAAGGCCTCGTAAAACAAAATATCAGCTGAGCTTCCACTATCCACAAGAACACGCCTTACATCATAGTTCGCCATAGTGAGGGAGATCACCATGGCATCATCATGGGGGGTCTGAACCCCCTTTACATCCTCATCACAAAAAGTGATTACATTTCCGACCCGCTGCCTCTTCGCGACGGCCACCCTTGATGCTTCCACCGAGCCCCCTGCGTTCCTCACGGGCCGAGAGCAGCCCCCAGTGATGGTGTGGATCACGCCCGCGACGGGTCGATTCTGCTCCCGAGGCTCCTGAGGGGCCGGGTCGGCCGGACGCGGGTCTGCGGGGGGACGTCGGTCGTTTACATATCGACCGAGACGCCCTCGGCGGATGAGAGCCTCGATCTCGTCCCGAAGCTGCAAGCAGTCTTCGGTGTCGTGGCCGTGGTCTCGGTGGTACTCACAGTACGCCCGAGAGGGCCTCCTCCCAGGGATTTTCTTCATCTGCCTCGGGACCGGGAGGTTCTCCCGCCCCTTGACCTCCATAAGGATCTGGGCCCGGGGGGCCAGGAGTGGGGTGTACCGGTTGAAGCATCGGTGCGGAGAACGAGGGCGTGGGGCGCCGTGGTTCCTCGCCGGTGACGGGCTTCTGCGCCGATGTTGAGGCGTCGGGCTCCTCCTCTGGGGTGCCTCTTTTCGCCTTTTCTTCCCGAGCTTTAGAGGGGCCTCGGCGGCCTCCTTGTTCTGGTGGGCGGCTGCCTCCTCGGCGTCTGCATACTGGTTCGCCCGAGACAACAGCTCCGGGAAGCTCCGCGGCAGGCGTTTGTCCAGGGAGAAGGTGAGTCTGCCCTTCCGGAAGCCACGCTTCAGGGCTGAGAGAGCCATCTCCTGGCTCAGGTTCCGGACCTCCAATGTAGCCTTGTTGAAGCGGGTAAGGTAATCCCGCAGGCTTTCTCCCTCGTTTTGCCGGACATCAAAGAGGGAGTCGGAAACCAATCGCCGCCGGCTACTGACGGCGAAATGGCTGATGAAGAGGCGAGTGAACTGGTCAAAGGACTGGATAGAGTCAGCCTCCAGGCCGGCGAACCACGCCCTGGCTGGGCCACGGAGGGTCGCCGGGAAGGCCTTGCAGAGGAGAGGATCTGATGCTCCATGGAGGAGCATAAGAGTCCTGAAACTCTCCACGTGATCCCGCGGGTCCGCCGCCCCGTCATAGGGCTCGATCGCCGGCATTTTGAATCCCGGCGGATTTGGGGTCCGCAGGATCCTCGAGGCAAGCGCCGGTTGGGAGGAGATCTCCAAGTCGGCGAAGGGATCTTTAGAGTGGCCCTTCAGGACCTGGAGTTGTCGGTGGAGATCGTCCACCCGCCGGTCCAGGGAGCGCGACCGATGGGTGGGAGACAAGGAGCACCGAGAGGGGGACCGACTGGAGCGCGGGTTCCTTGAGGACTGGGGGGTCTGGGAACGCGCCCGGGCCCGCCTCTTGTACCCCGCGCAGCTTCGATGGGACGGTCCCGGCAGAATGGACCGTGCTCGAGAATCTTCCTCGCGCCGGCGCTCCTCCCCATGGGAGAGGAAGGAGCGCGGGTTAAGGAGGACAGGTGAGCGCTCAGGGAGCAGCGGCTCCTGGGCCCGCTGTGGCGCCCGAGACATCACACCCTGCAGGTTCTGCACCGCCTCCGCGAGGGTGCGGACCTGCTGGGCTAACTGGTCGAACTGAGCGGCTTCGACCATCTGAATCGGGGGTGGAACGGTGGAGTGTTGCTGAGAATGTGTTGGAGACGCAGCGGCCTCCCGGCCGGAGGCGCGAGAGGCCCCGCGACCGGAGGCATTGGAAGCTCCACGACCACCTCGCCGTGCCATTACGATCGCTCTGAGATCAGGCCCTTCCTCTAGCGCCAACTGTTGCTGGTGGTCCAAACCGAGAACGATTGACACAGCGGTGTGAACGGGGTTCCGTCTGAGTTGTTTTGGTTGGTGTTGGTTACGCTCCACCTTCCACCGGGAAACCTGCGAGCAAGCCTCGCACCACCACTGGGGTAGTGGGGGCCCTCCGACGATCAAGTCAGAGGAGATTGGAGGAGAAGGAGAGATAATAATAGCAAGCAAGAGAGTGCTCTGGAAGATATTGCTTACCCCCCTTCTCCCCCCAGCCGCATATATACCTGGCTGGGAGGTCTCTCAGGGGGGTTTGTCATCGTGGGGCGCGATGGAGTGGCCACTGACATGGCCGTTACAGGGCGTCGTGGAGCAGCGCTGGGTACGGCCATGACAGGGCGTAGTGGAGTTCCGCTTTGTACGGCTGATGCAGGAGATCGTGGAACAGCATCGGATACAGCCGTTGCAGGGAGTAGTGGAGCAGGAGGCCTCGGCGTGCCTCTGGGAAGCAGCCTGTCGTTATCAAGAGATCTCCGACTCGGGGTCGGAGTGCTGGATCAGGGGGCAGCCGACCCGGGGTCGGGCTGCGGTGCTGAGGATATCCGACTTGGGGTCGGATTGCTAGATTAAGGGGCAGCCGACTCGGGGTCGGGCTGCGAAGCCGAAGATGTCCGACTCGGGGCCGGACTGCTGGATCGAAGGGCAGCCGACTCGAGGTCGGGCTGTGGAGCCGAAGATGTCCGACTCGGGGTCGGATCGCTGGATCAAAGGACAGCCGTAGTCTTCATGGGCGCGCGTGCCGGTCACGTGGAGCATGGCGGCTTAGTTCCCCCGTAACAGGTACAATACATAAAACAAGAATTTCAAATTTCAAAAAATCAAAATCCCCTATAAAAGTAAGACTTTACAAGTAATGAATACAGACATTTAATTTCTGCTCACAATCTCTTTTATTTGTATTGTTACGATCTGTTTGCCTCGACATTCACCCTATTACATTTATGCAATAAGCATGAAACTTCTTAAGTACCAAATTAACAGAACCAGAATATAGATCCACTCAATAGCCTTTATACCTGATTCTTATCCATAATCTTGAGCTTCTACTACCAATATGTTGAAATAAAGACACTTTGGTAACCCCTATAAAGTAATTATCAAACATAAGAAATTTAGTGAATAGTTTATAAGAAAAAGAATATCCTGTAAAAGGTGCAGGTCTTTAAACAATTGTCGTCTCGATGACCCTGATCTCCTAGAGCAGTGTTTGAAGGTAATACTCCCATCACAACCAAATTTCCTGTAATTTTTTCCAACTTTCTTGTGGGAAAGGTTGTACTACCTGTGAACACTCAATAGATAAACCAAAAGAAGGCACCAAGAGTTGCTCAAACAAAGGATCAGGTTCACAGTGGCCAAATAGAAGGGGACTTTGTTTCTTTCTTGTGTATGGTGGATCGTCTGTAGGTAAGGAATGGTCAGGTTGTTAAAAAAATAGACCAAAGTGCATTTTTGATAGAGTCAGAGGATTTTTTGATTTTAAGTTGTTTTCTATAGTGATTTGATGGTCTTTACATCCTTCCATGGGTTTTCTTGTACTTTTACTACATTCCATCTCACAAGATAGCGTTACATTCCTCTCAAAACCATCATCCTGCTTATCCCTATATACTGCAATGAATCAATAGATAACAGGGAAGAACATATGAGTACTATAACAAATATTTAAGCTATACGCATCTAAAAGAGGGGATATGAAGATTTCAACATTCACTTGTTATTTATTGAATCAATAAGGGATCGGAAGTTTCATTGTCTATGTTCAAATCACTCCTATTAGTAAAGCTAGCACACTATGAAGAGCATAATAAAATTCAATTGAATAAGAATGGGGCAACAAATGGTTGACTTGCTTACCTTTGATGGAGCATCATCACTATTCTCACTTTTCTCCTTCTTTCCTCCAAATAAACCATACACGCGAAGAGTCTTTAATGTGTGTGTTCTTTTGTTAAGGGGCCATGATAAAGTTGGAACACCATTTGCGCTAAGTTTATGACCTAAAATGGAGCATGGTCATAGCTGAAATTTAGAACTTTCAAAACAAGAACATAAATCTGGTGTGATTATGCGTTGCCGCTAAAAACAATACAACAGTAATTATTAATTTTCAGAAGCATAAGGTGCCATGAAGATAACGTAGTAAACCGTGCATGCCATCAAAGAATGGGATGTCACATCAATCCAAATATCTATATCTAGTAGTTAATCCAAATATCTATGAAAAATTCCAGGATTTGGTATATAGGTGTATAAAGAGCATGCTCCCTTGCAAGACACGCATGTATAAGCAATTTACAAGATATGCATACATCTGTACTATTTGAAAAGATTCATGAAGATGCAAGAAACATCAACAAGATGCATATTGTTACTGGATTGCAAGTGTTATCTTACCTTAGACCATCGAGACAGCGCTGAACATCTACTGGACAAGCCTAAAAATTATCCATTACGATCCCAAGATGAGTTGGAAGCATAAGGAAACAATTTTACAGGATAACTACATAAGCCTAAAAATTTTCCATTAGGATCCCAAGATGAGTTGGAAGCATAAGGAAACAATTTTATAGCCAATAACTAGGCAAAGTTGACAAGTGATAACCGGGCTTGGCCTAACCTACTCATGATTCAGGAACAACTAGAAGCATGGATAAATAGCTATCATTAAAGGCTGAGCCTACTTTACTAACCAAATTGAATAATTCTTTCATATGTCATAAGTAAATAATGAAACAAGAAAACTCTTAAGTCATACGGGTCTTTCCAGCTATAAATGCTAAATGATTCACCTTAATCCATGTTTTCTTCTAATGAATAATGAGTATTCAAATTTCAAACTCGAAACTGTTTCACTCTCAATTTAAGGACAGATACATAGCTCGAACGTCTACCTCAAACTGGTAATTTGAGCTAACCAAATATCAGTTCATGGACATCGCAATGAGCTCAGGTGGATTCCGCACTTCCTAACATAATGATCACTCAGAAAGAAGAGACACAAACAAAATCAACCCTTTAACAGGAGAAAGAGGGGGAAAAAAACAGTCTGCAATCAAATATCAAATCTTTTAATCATATCAGGAATCCGGAACATGCATAACTGCCGGAAAACAACACCTTCTTGTTCAGGAGTGCCTCCGTAGCTTATTTTCTCTAAAAGCATCAAGGAATATTGTCCTAGATAAGCTTACGTTCTTCAATTATTTGCGAAAAATATAAAGAGAAAAGTTAGAAAACCAAGTGCATGAAGAAACAAGCCTCAAATCCAAATCAAGAGATCAATTAACTTTCGACGTAAGAACCAATCGAAGAAATCGAATCCCGAGAAGGAAAACCCTAAATGGTGGTGGTGGGGCCGAGCATGGGGTACTCACACAAGGGAGTGGAGGGGAAGGCCGAGGCAATCCGGTCCGTACGTATGAGTAAGTTGCCGGTCAAAGCGCTCGTAGACGCCATTAGAGAAAGCTGAAAGCTTAGAGAGAAGACAACGAGAGAGGGAGAGGGAGGGGAAGCATGGAAGAAGTGATCCTTTGAGGATAGATATAGCTCCGGCCTCTGTAACCTATCCAGGCGACGTTTATTGACCAGGGTTATTTTGCAAACCGGAGCGGGTCCGGTCCGGTTCAAATTATCGAACCGGCCTAGATTTTTTTTTTTGTTTAAACCTCCTCCTCCCTGGTTTTTGTTAAAAATAAAATAATTGCCTATAAAAGGTATTATCTGCATTAGATATAATGGCTGATATAAATTTTTATAGCAATCTTGAAGGCCTCTCCTTACATTATATATAGCAATTAGGAGAATAGAAATAATACTCACTGTCCGGCTGCTATTTCATTAGAATAGCTATAATGCAATGAAAGATAACGAAGATTACTGGTACTTTCATTCTTCGATAAAATACAATGTCGCATTTTGAATTCAAATTCCATGCTGGCTAGTAAGAATTTTTTATTCTACAAATGGTAATTTTAAAAAATAGTACCATTATTTTTTTTGTTATTGCCTATTATTTTTATAATAACTATAAAAGATGGTGCTTTATCTAGACATACTATATAAATGATAATTGTTATTTTGGTTATAATAGTTATAACAACAATGGAGGGGATTCATTTTTTGGGGGGACACTAATATTATTAAAAAATTTAATATTGTCTTGATGTCCTTTCCAAAGGAGAATCAAATCACTCATGCAAATCAATGAAGAACTTTATCCATGAAAACAACATAGATCACATGCCTATAAAAAAGTTCAAATTGCATGTAATTTAAACCCTGGCTAGGCTACAGTTAAATAAAAAGAAAGTTTGGTGTTTTCGCCTTTCACTTTTTCATTGCAAGAGGAGGTTATATAGTTACAAACAAAGAGAGAGAATAAAGTTGTATTAAGTGTAGCTAGTTTTAGTCAGGCAAGTTCATTTGACCTTATAGATCCATTTTGACTTATTGGATTCTCATAGCTAGTGGATGTGTTGATATATCAAGGATCTACTGACTTTAGATGCATTGTATAAATATTTGGCTTATTACATTATTATGTAAACTGTGACACGACCATCATATGAGTCGAGAGCAACAAGAATCCAGCTAAAAGCATGCTTCAATAGTTCAATTGGTAAAGTCATGTTACATGGTTGACTAAGTTTGCTCTAGCATGCATACTTATTATATATTTTGTTGAAATACCATTGTCATTTTCTTTTGGATCCTTTGGTTGAACCTAGATATAAAGTAATATAGTTATGAGATATGATGCATAGGCTCGTGTCTCATAATGGAATTTACAGTGATACCACCAAGATATGAGCTAGGAGCAACAAAGAATTCATCTAAAAGCATGCTTCAATAATTCAACTAGTAAACTCAAGCTATATGGTTGACCAAGGTTGCTCTAGTATGCATGCTTATTATATATTTCATTAAGATACTATTGCCATCAATTTGATCCTTTAGTCTAACTTAGAGATAAAGTAATGTGGCTACGAGACATGAATGGTTTTAGAGGCTCTTGATTATGTCTTGAATTTACGGTGTTTATCATCTTTTCCCACTTGTCTTTCACATTCATGATCGACAATCTACATTACTTTATTATCAATAATTTCATGATAGAGAATAGAAAAATCAAATTATCAAAATACAACAAGAATTTTCCTTCCTTTCTTTT
The DNA here is from genome assembly GCF_009389715.1 of Phoenix dactylifera. Classification (NCBI taxonomy): domain Eukaryota; kingdom Viridiplantae; phylum Streptophyta; class Magnoliopsida; order Arecales; family Arecaceae; genus Phoenix; species Phoenix dactylifera. The sequence goes on along the minus strand of NC_052392.1, from coordinate 28,587,791 downwards.
TTTAAAAAAATCTAGAACATGATATCTTGTTTTCATCTTATGAGAAATGTAGGAGGAGAGGAGAGAGAGAGAGAGAGAGACGTAGAGGGAGAAGAGAGACAAATATAGAGGGAGACGAGATAATCTTTTTATTCTACACACAAACAGTATCATAGCCCACCTTTTATAGTTGAAGGTGGCTATGTACAGCTCATGTATATAGCTCGTATACAGCTAATCAATACAGCTCATATATAGCTTATATCCAGCTTATATATAGCTAACATCCTTCCTCAAACTCAAGATGGTAGCGAAGATGCCAGCTTGAGTTTGCTAACCAAATCGTCATGACGCCTTGGTGGATGAGCCTTCATAAAAATATCAGCAAGCTGATCCGCAGGAGCAACATGTATCAACTGAAAAGTGTCTTACTTGATATGATGTCGAATTAAGTGACAATTTGTCTCAATATGCTTCGTTCGCTCATGAAATATTTCATTACAAGCAATCTGCATGGCACTCATATTGTCATAATAAAGAAAATAGCTGCTATTCAAAGAAATATCCATGTAATGTAGTAGCCACCGAAGCTATAAGAACTTAGAGTTAGTATCTACTAGTGCACGATACTTAGCCTCTGTATTGGAGCGAGAGACAATTGTCTGCTTCTTGCTTTTTCAAGAGATAAAAGAAGAACCAAGCAAGAAATAATACCCAGTGGTAGAGCGACGATCTGTAGAGTCGTCAGCCTAATCAGCATCGAAATAGGCCTAAATATCCAAAGTGGAGTGGGCTGAGAAATAAAGGCCGTGGAAGAATATATCCTTAACATACTAGAGGATACGTTGGACTGCTGTATAGTGTATAAAGCATAGTATATGCATAAACTGACTAACTAGAATGACAGCATAAGAAATATCAGGATGTGTAACGGTTAAATAGATGAGACTATCAATCAATTGCCGACACAAAGTTGCATCTGTCAAAGGTTCACCATCAGTGAAAAGAAGGTTAATATTCAATTCCAGAGGACTATCCACAATCTTGCTAGCAACTCGGAAGCATACTTAGTTTGGAAAAAATAGTAGCCATTTGAGCTGGATGTCACCTCAAGATCAAAAAAGTAGCTGAGGAATCCTAAATCCTTCATCTCAAACTATTGTCCAAGAAACTGCTGAAGTACATGAATTTCTAAGACGTCATCTCCAGTAATAACCATACCATCCACATATAGCAAGAGAAAATCAATACCAGCCTCAGATCGGTAAAGGAATAGTACAGAATCATATGCACTAAGAGTGAAACTTTTCTGAGTCAGAACTAAGCTGAACTTGAAAAACCAAGATCAAGGAGATTGTTTAAGGCTATAGAGCGCCTTTCGAAGATGACAAACCTTCCCAGGCGGATGAGCAAAACCTGTAGGAGATTGTAGATACACTTCCTCAGCTAAATCACCTTTGAGGAGAGCGTTCTTAATATACATCTGATGTATCTTCCATCACTTAACAGCTACAATCTGGTGTGAGGGGGCTCCCTGTGCTCTCTGCTTTCTCCTCAATCTATTTCTTCTTATACTCTGAGATCTTATGGCATATTTTGTCACAATGGAAACACTGTCCTTGAAATTTACTGGGCTTTTCCTTGTCTGATTTCAAAAGCGTAGCTGCAACCACTAGAATAGAGGCAGAAGGAATAAAAGGAGAGGAGAGAAGGACGTGGAGGGAGAGGAGATAATCTTTTTATTCCACACACAAACAGTGCCATAGCCCACTTTTTATAGTTAAAAGTGGTTATGTACAGCTCATATACAACTTATATATACAACTCATATATAACTAATCAATATAGCTCATATACAACTGAGTTGAGCTGCTCCAGCACTCTCTCATTAACGAGGGCCCTTTTGTGGGACAAAACCGTGAGGGCAATCCCCCCGTCAGCGCTGGACGCGCGGGCCGGAAACGTCTCCCTCCGTCAGCGCTGGACGCGCGGACCGGAGCGCCCAAAGCGGACAATACCTCGTGGGGGACGCGGTCTCTTTCTGCTCGGCTCGGTTGGGACTAAGGCTGTTGCCGGGGTGAAAATTCCGTAACAACAACTTATATCCAGCTTATATACAGCTAACACATCTTACAACACCGCTAACACAATCCAAAACTACAATATGAGATGATCAATGATGCTCGGCTACACCCAAAATGTTCTTTTAATCAAGGTATTGCTGCTAATATCTATAAATAGTGTAATCTTTGCTTTAATTAAACAAAAAACAAGGGTCCCATTACATGTTGTTTGCAAGCCATCACTGCAACTTATAGCCAAAGTAAATTTTGATGTAACTATTAGCTCTCTATCTAAGATCTAGGGTATTTATCAGTTGTTTGATCTCGAAATCTACTTTTGTTTCTTGGATACCCCCTCCTTTTGGAGCGCTAATAGTTAATTTTGATGGCATGGTACGAGGGCAAAAGGTTGCAGCTGGAATATGAAAAAGAAGAAGAAAGAAAGAAAGGATGTCTGTGTTACTTTGCATCCGGATGTTAGGTTTCATTTATTTTGTTGAGCTTATGCTTTACCACATCCTTTTTAAGTTCACTTCTTTTATGTCAGCTCATCTAATTTGCATCATTTATGCTGTCATTCTCTAAGATATCGGGGGCCAAAGTTTTCAAGTTATTACTTATAAGTATCATTTTGGGTTTTTTCATGCTAACAGTTATGATCTTGGTTGCTTAAATAAGTCCAAGAAAGCCATCTATGACTTTATAGCAATGTTTTCATCAATTTTTAGAGTTCAACTTGTTTCAAGTCATATTGGGCAGGGAGGGTATCAGAAAATCTATATTTGTTCAGAGTGGAGTTCTCTCAGGTGCGCAATCAGAATTATATATTCCTTATACCATTGGAGTTCCTTATGCTAACTCTTTCTTTTCAAACTAGTTGGTTGTTGTGCTGGTTTTCTGGGTCTTATATGCAAGTTTTTTATGCACTTCTTTATCTTGGACATTGTAATGAACGACCCAGGACAGTGTAGTTTTTCTTTTCCATTGCTCTTATTTAGTTGAGTCTTATATGCAGAATTTGTTACAGTTAACTATCTTGGACATGGTAAGGTAGGCTGTGACTACATTGAACACAAGTGGAAACAGATGCTCATATTGATACCAGCCTCTTGGATTAGTATGAGGTTTTGTTACAATAGGTGGTGTTCAAGTAATGATAAGTTGTTGCTCAAAGTTCTGATGCGATGGGATCCTTTTGTTCCTATATTTTTCAGGTTGTGTCGATCGGTGTTAGGAGGATTTACATCTCTAGATTTTTGTCAGCCCAATATTGGTCATCAACTGTTGTTATTGTTATTATTAGCCAATACTTAGGTCCTATTTGGGAGAGCTTTTGGAGGGCCAGAAAGCACTTTCTGGCCCTCCAAAAGTACTTTTAGATGAAATATAGATGTTTGGTAAAAATTTCGAAAAACTTTTTTGGAAGAAGCTCTATTTTGGAGCTTTCTGAAAAAGTACTTTTAGGCCCAATCGGAAAGCTATTTTTTTTTACCAAAATATCCATGATAAATTATAATAATTACACAAAATGTCCCTTTATAATCTTGAAAATTTGCTAGAAAATTTATTACAGGGATAAATGGTCATTAGAAAGGTGAAAAATTAATTTACACTAATAATTATAATATTTTATTCCTTTATTATTGTATTATACTATAAATATAATATAATATAATATTATATCATAATACATTAATATGTCATATTATATAATTTAATATTATGTTATATTATAAAAAATTAATTTACACTAATAATTATAATATTTTATACCTTTATTATTGTATTATACTATAAATATAATATTATATTACATTATATCATAATACCTTGATATGTTATGTTAAATAATTTAAAATTATATTAAATTATTATGCCATAGTATACAATATTATATTACTATATTATAATAATATTATATTATATTATAGTAATATTATACTATATTATATATTTATGTATTAATACATATTAAATTTAATTATGTTCTGTTGCATAATACTATGCAATGTTTTTTTATGGTCAACATACCAAAAGTACTTTCTCAGTTTGTTACCAAATAAATGTTAAAGTGCCACATTATTTTAAAAATTTAGTTACCAAACAACAAATAGTTTTTTATAAAAACTTTACTTTGAAAAGATCTACTGCCAACAGCTTCCCTATACATATAATCATCTATGTCTATAATTCCATTCAGCTCTCTTTTTTACTTCATAAAAGTATGTGATTTTGCTAGAATTTCTCTTTCTTGATGCATATTACTTGGATACATGGTGGCTGCCATAAGGGCATAAAAAATTTATATTGGATATATGATTTAATTGCCTTATTCTATTCATAGCACCGATATGCTTTATATACAAGTTGATCCCCCAAGTATAGTAATACAACCATAAAATTTTATAATTATGGAAAAGATACTAGAATCAGATATAATATAATACAATAGCAAAATGCTACAATTTAATATAAATACTGATTTTGAATATGACAACCAGATCTCATAATTTTTAGAGATTGATCTGAGATATCATAAGATTGTGCATGTAATATGTGACAACTGTGATATCCAATATTGTATGTACTATAATAAGTGAGATTGAGTATGATTCTAAGCTATAATAGGGCATATGCTGTTGGTTTCATTCTATTGCCCATAGGGTTTGATCAGTGTTAGGTTATGGTTATTTTTACTTTTATCAATGCTCCTACCTTGGTTGTTTATACCATTGTGGAACAGTGGATATCTGTATATCAAGATTTTTGTTCCAGTTTCTTTACCTTTATAAAGTATTTGCTTTCTCAGAAAAAAAAAAAAAAAAAAAAAATTGACGTAGATAATGTTGCTTGGGAAAAACCTCGCAGGAGGACTTTGTAAGCCAAGTTTGGGCCCATTTTGTACCAGAACGGTGCCGCGATGATATCTTTTCCTGATATGGCAACCAAAAATAACATATAGATCGTCTGATATCAAGTGGACGGCTCTGATCATCCAATCCAAGCTGAACTCACAAACCATAACCCTAGCCCACCCACGTCGACGAATGGGTCTGAAAGCTCGATCATTTTTGCAACCTCTCTCTCCTCCTCTCTCGGTTTCTTCCGCGGGGTCTTTGTCTCCCTTCTCGGCTGGAGAAAGAAAGAATGGCGGGCGGGGAAGGAGGGGAGACAGCGGCGAGCGTGGTCCCGAGAGCCGCCATGGATTCCCTGAGAGAAACCCTAGCCTCCACGGAGGAGCTGAGCGCCAATCTCCTCCAGTTCCTCTCCATGGCCGAACCCGACGTCCTCGCTGAGCTGCCCCCTCTTCACCGCGCCCGTGCCTTCCTCCTTCTCGCCAAGGCCGCCTCCACCCTCTTCGCGGGTGATCTCCTCTCGCTTCCGATTCCTGAATACTATCGTTTTCTCTTTCTATTTCCTTCTATGTGATTATCTTTGCTTGCAATTTATTTGAGCAGTGCGGTTGAGATGCAGCGGAATTCACCCCGATGATCACCCCGTCAGTAAAGAATTTGTAAGATTTCTTTCTTTTTTCTTGTTAGTTTTTAGCAAAGTTTTGATCTTGTGAGTGAGTCGATGGACAAAAGCAATGTTGGTTGGTTGGTTGTGACGGTTTTTCAATCTGAGTTTTGATTGCAGGACAGATTGAGCTTGTACGAAGAGAAATTAGAGCGGTTTGATGACTGGAGCAAAGGTATTTAGGATACCCTTTAGTTATATCTGATGTTTTCGGTTGGCATGTTGCTCTGTGTTTTGAATCCTTGCTTCGCATTGTTATCTTCATGTAGCTTTACATGTATTGACATAATTCCTTCTCATATTTATTAAATCATTTTTTGTATAAATAAAACGATAGCACCATTGCGGCCTTCGACTAAGTTGAATTATCAGGCGGCAACCCGTTTCATTGGGCATTCATTACCGGATTTGACTCCAGGTAGGTGAATGAATTGATTTTTCATCTTCCTAATTGGAAACACGTTTTTAGATTTTCTGCTAATTTAGGAGGCATTTGCATGTTTCAGAACAGAGAAAAAGTCTGCAGGACATTAGTCGAGGGGATGGTGTCGGGAGTAGGGCTTCCGAGAAGCATAGGGCAAAGAAGAAGAGGAAATATCAGTCACCTGAAAAACCATCTGCACGTGCTGCTGCTCAAGAATTTCTCGAGAAAGCAGCACGTGAGCTTCTCAGCTCTAGTGATTGTGGGGTGAAGGGACCTCTGCAGAACATCTCAGATGAAGATGATGAATAGATATTGCTCCGACATGACTTGCCTTTTCAGGTATATTTGGATTTGGGAATTGATATGTGCGTGCTACGTCATTTGTCGTAGTTGGTCAGGGCTGTCACAATTAGCTTATCATCCTTATTTTTCTGTGCTCATAAAAAAAATCGTGAAGGTAATTACTCTATGCTGAGAGACAAAATCTAGTGTGATAGTTCTTGCATAAGTTGCATTCTTGCATGGATATTTTTTGTTAAATGGGCAAGATGTAATATATATTTTTTGCTAATAGGTTTATTGCCAAATCATCTTTTGTTCTATTTATACTTGTCATTTAATGAGCGTTATATGACCACCATAGTGCGATTTTGCTGTTTTGCTGTTCCGTTTATTTAGAGGCTTCTAAAAAATGTGGGGAGGGAATCTTTCACTCTGTTCCCATCTGAGTAGTTTATAACTTTACCATTATTTGACATTTCTGCACTTTGATATATTTTGAATTTAAGTTTTTTCTTACATAATTACAGTTTACAAGATATCAGAGACAATCAACTCTGTCGACTTCTCTGTACAACCGAAATGCATGAAAATTCATGTTGAAATTGATATTTGTCTGTCTAGATAAGACGAGTGCCCATAGAACATATCTGACACAAGCTTAGGATGAGGAAATTTTCAGAATTTTGTTTTATTCTGAAGGAAAGCATGAAAAAATCAGCTTCGGACGTGGACTCAATTATCTTTCAAATAAATCATTAATACTTAGTTGTGACCTTTTGCTTTGGTTTATTTAATCCGGGATTCTATGAAAAAGTGGAAGCCCGTTGAACTAAAAGTTTGCCAAAAATTATGTATATCTGGTCATAAACGTAAATATTGTTTTCTTCATGTTATGACTTTGTATTAAGACATCGCCAGCCATATTAAGTGTTAGCAAAAACTAAATAGTTGAAGATGTGGTGCTTGAGTGCACGAATGAAGTAATTGATCAAAAAAGGTAGCGATAAGAGGACAAGCGGCAAGCATTAAAGAACAACTATATTTATGATTGGAATTAGATTCAGCAATCACTGGATTGTACTTGAGTCCATATTTTGGATTCCATTACCCACACTGACAGACAGAACCATGGCTTCACCAACTGATTCCCATAATAAACACAGAAGTTTTAGATGCAAAAGAGTGAACCACTTCATATCTTTCTCTCACAAAAGGTATCAAATGTGAGAGAGTACTGGAAATAGTACTCTAGATAACTATTACTAGAAACCCTGATATTTTATATGATATGTTTCTTGTTATCTGCCTACTTGCAATAAAGTAATAGAAGTCTATCGACTTTCTAATGTGCTCCTGAGAATAGAGGCAGATCCCTGGGTATGGAATCGTAGGAAAAGAAAAAAGGGGTGGGGTGGGGTGGAACAGGTAGCGAGTGCGACGATGCAACGGAGCCACAATTCCCCCAAAAATCCATGAAACACCTTATAGGGCTTTATTGGTGGCCCCCTAACCCCTCATAAATTTCTTTCTTTTTTTGGGGTACTGGCAGCCTCCCCTTCCTGTCCAGGTAATAATAGGCTTACAGGTATGCTCAGCTGGAGTACTTTTCTGTCCAAAATAATGGTGCCAGTTGTACATAGCACTGGAATCTTTCCATTTCAGATAAAAAAATTATTATTTCTTTTTTGTACAATGGCGGCTCACATACTACGGGTGTGAATACGACCAACAAAATCAGAAAATAGAAAACTACGTAAAGACCCTGGCACAGACCCACTATCCACCCAGACGAAACCACTGGATAGGCCGCATAGGAAGCCACCTAGTCGGCAGTCCCATTTGCCTCCCTATACACGTGTGAGGCCTGGTGGGACTCGCACTCCTCCATCAATCTGCGAATCTCATGGATCAATGGCCGGTCCTCAGTTGTGCGTCCCCATCTCCGGATCTACTCAACTACCGTGGCTGAATTGCCATCAAGAATAATACGGTCCCCAGCCAGCGTCTGCCTTGTATAGTAGATACCCTCCCAGGCTGCTCTAAGCTCGGCATACACTACTGACGAGTCAAAGGTCCGCCAGCCCTCCGTCGCAACTAATCTAGCATCGTGGTCTCGGATGGCGAACCCCACACCATTGCATCTTTCCTCATCAGCCATGCTGCTGTCGAAGTTCACCTTGAGGAAGCCAGAGGCGGGGGCACTTAGGAGATGAGTATTGTCCTGGACATTGTATGAACAGAATGGGGGCCCCAAATGTCCCTAGCCAACTCAGATAATGCCTCTACAACGCCGGTGATCTCTGTCGCATGCATAAAGGCTCTAACCGCCCTCACCCTTGGGTAAGGGCTGACGCCCTCGAAGACTCGGGCATTTCTATCTAGCCAACACTGGTAGGCCAGATAGGTAGCACGAGTTTCTCTCTTCTCCAACACAGATCCCCATGCCGAGGCCTCCAGGGATCGTAGGAACTTCTCGATAGACGACCACCTTTGCCACTGATCCGGCTAGCCTGAAGCATAGCGCCAAATCTGACTAGCCCGTGGGTAGTCAATGAGGGCGTGGAAGATGGTCTCCTCCATATTCGGACAAGTCACACAGGTTGCAGGGACCCTCACACCCTGCCTCCCCAGCACAGCTCTGGTAGGACAAGCATCTCCAGGCCATCTTCTAGAGAAATAGGGCAACTCGAGGATGAATGCGCAATCTCCAGATCCATATGCTCTCCATCTGTCGAGTCGAGGGCCCTGGGACCAGTCTCGAGCCCTCACCACCGGCGACCCAGTCATGCTCCACACTCTCCTGTCAGCTGTCACTCCCTCTGGGATGGGTACAGCTAAAACTCGCTCGGCCAGCTGCTCCTCAAGCACGCGCCCGATGAGATACTCGTCCCAGCTCTGCTCTCCTCTGACGAAGAGCTCGCATACACTTCAGCCCTCCAACTACCTGTGGCCGGCCAGCCCTCCAACTATCTTCCAGAATTCTGACTGTCCGGCCATCCCTGATCTTCCATCCGATCGCCGGTAGCACTCTCGGGGCACGCACACAAATCTCCCGCCATATGAAAGGTGCTCCTGGTCTAGCGCGCATGGCGTCCTGGGATGCTGAGTCACTATATTTCGCTCTCATCAGAGCGCCCCATAAACTCACCAGCTCTAGGAGAAACCTGGCTGCCAATTTGGTCGAAAGTATCTCCCTGCGCTCGATCAGTAAGTGTACTCCCAGTCCACCCCAGCTGGTGAAAAATTATCTTTCATCTGTGGAAAATGAAAGAGAAGAATAAATAATCAAAATTTCATATAATGGTTAAATATCTGAGAAGAGACACAAAGCATTAATAAATATGCCAAATGAGGTAATCTTTAATAGGATCAAGTAATTTACACGTCCAATGCATTCCAGTTGTTTTTATAGCTATAACCATGTCATAAATGCATTGTTACTTTTTCCTTGATATGTTCTTTTTATTTCATCTTTTGATGAGGAATGAAAGCAAAAGCTAAACCAAAAGGGATGTTTATATTAAGAAAAAAGTCTATAGGGATGGCAGTTAACAAATTTGGAGTAACATGCACAATGAACAAAAATGGAAAGGTCCTTTTCTTTTTCTCAAAAAAAAAGAAAATTACATTGAAGGGTTCAAACTCTATACGCATATTGGCATTTTTGGCTGCAAGGAGATTTAAGCTTTAGCATAAAGAGAGTCCATTTGATTTTTCATATGAGTGTTGGTTTCTCTCTTCATGCAATTGACATCATAACTATTGCAATGGTGTTTCTTCTTTTCTCGAAGAGAGAAGTTTTTGTTTTTATTGTTATTTGGGCGTGTTGGAATGTTCTTAGACCTGTTATATGCTTCTTCGTAGTAAATAGAATTTTGTTTTCAAGTAACAAAAAGGGAAAAATGACAATTTGCTCAGTTGCCCAATTTTCAACCTTCTATTATTGGAAACCCAGAAAATTACTAAGTTACAATAACTGTTACATCATATATAAAAATCATAGGCATCATCTCATTTCAATATATGTTTAAGCGCACAACCTAAATCACATTGAGCACAATTTTGATTTGTATTTGAAGTTCTGGCACTACCCCTACTTAAAGAAGTAGATTGCATCGGGCTTTCTTGTTCATTCTTCAAGTTCGGTTGATTTGCATACCTCTATAAGCTATCCACTGAGGGATGGCATTACGACCAAGCAATGTTCATATGCGTCACTTATTCTATTATAAGCAATAAAAAGTTCGACTATATCTAATAAATAGAAAATATGAAAATGATTAATGAGTGGATAAAAATCTTGTATTCAGAACTCATAAGAATGGAGAGAAAGCATATAATTGAACAAAGTAATGTTGAAACCAAACATGACACTTTTAATCTACAGAATAGGGTGGTCAAAAAAAAATCATGTAAGTAGGGTTTCAGGAAGAAAGGGCTTTGTGCCTGAAGAATAAGCAAAGATGGATCATCCTTCGATTATTCGTTGGAAGTTTGGAAACTACATGGAATGACTTATGCATGTTTCTTCATCAATTCGGAAATGTTCTGATAGAAAACTGGAAGGGCTTTTTTCCTTCCAAAAAAGTGAGATGAGGAGGGAAGAGATCTTAGATTGGTAAGCTGACATCTACTTAGGAGTTACGTAAGAATATAGGTGGTATGAGAATGTAGTAAAATTTAGAGGCAAGAGAGTGCTGAACAAGTCATTTTTGTTGCCATGATTTTTTCTTTATACAGGAGGAGGAGAGATCGGTGATGTTTCAAGTATGGCTAACTCAAGGCAGATGTAGTAGACGCATGAATATCAGTTACCCTTAGAATTTAAAAGAAAATTATATAGACAATCTTAAGAACTTTCTATTATATGGATTTTAATGTCAAATAGACAAAAAGGACAGTGGGAAGTAAGATGCATCTGTAATTAAACTTAAACTAAATAAAATTAAAAAGGATGGATACAAAGGCCCCTCATCTTCTTTTGGTGCAAGGCCTTTCTCCTTGAGCACTAGTCCCCTCTGCATACGGCTTTCATGAGCCTCTGTGCTATGTGCATCGAGTCATGAATGCCTTTAAAGTACTTCCCCTGCAATATCACTGCAACAGCTTAGTAGGGTTTAATTTGCACATACCATAACCTAAGTGTTTCCACCCACCCAGAAACTTGATCCTACATCAACTCCTGCTTCCCTATGCTTTTGATTTTTTTATGCTCCTAGCGATATGTTTATTATGATTCGATCAAAACTTCTATTATTCTATATCATATCCCTTATTACTATTCTTCCATTTTAGTATATTCAATAATAACGATCTTGTCAACAGACACCAACATAGTGGCTGTTAGTGCTGCTTTTTAAGAGTTTATTTCCTGCATACATTCTGCCTCTCTATTAGTTTTCTGCTCATGCAGCAAGATGTGCTCTCTTCTTGCCTATTTTGATAGGTAGATTCGAGAGTAGAAGAGTTAGATTTATTTGCTTTAGAGAAGGTTTAAAGTGGAATCACTGAAGAATAAGGGAAGGAAAAACTGTTTGGAATTTAGATTGGTAGGGTTCTGTCCAAAATTTAAAAGGACAGACCCCTAAGAAACGACTTCGAAGCAGAGAAAGGGACCAAAGAAGTGCTGGGTGGGGTTAGTCGGAAATTAGCTGGAGTTTTTTTCTTTTTATGTCACAAAACTTTGCCTTGGATGACAGCCAGTTTAGTAACATGGATAAATCTAATAACATGTTATGATAGGATAAGGTCATTTGCTTATGTTAATAATTATCCTTGTCTTTTGGTTTTCCAATGATAGATTAATTATGGGCTTTTTAAATAAGCAAACAATTTCCTTACAAAAGAAGTTTGCAATGCATATGCTTTTGTAGAAGTAGACTTCAAAGACATACGGCAATGCCGATTTTTTTTTTTATTTTTTTTGAATTGTTCACATCAAAGGCTGGTGATTAATTAGGAAAAATTTAGCCATGAAACAAATTCTTTCATATTAAGTTTCAATATTCCAGCTTCTCTTCTTAATTTGCATCAATGGGTAAAGGAAGGTGGTGTTGGAGTCAGTGCAATAAACTAAAGAAAGAGGTATGCTTAGATCTTATGTGGCACCTCAAAGATCTTTTTAGGTTGTACATATGTATTCACAAATATGTTAAAGAAGTAGAAATTTTAGTTTTTTTTGCTTGGTATTAAATGTGAAGAAGAGAAGATACAAACAGCAAGTCATTTAAAGGGGAAGAGATAAGAATCAAGGCAAAGAAAATGCAAGGGGGATAATCAATATCTCCTATGATAAATGAGATATTCAACATACAAAAGTTAGAAACCCATATGAGGCCTTCATAATTGCTCTAAGCTATACTCTAAAGCCTTATTCTAGAGGCCCTTATTCCAAACCCAACCTATAGCCAAATGCTGACATTTTAAAAACTAATTCAATTTAAAACAGGACTTGCATAACTTGAGAATTCTGCTTTTATACTCAAAACAAATTCTTGGCCATCTTATATCCAAGCCTAAAACTAAATGCTTACTAACGGACTCATAAAGCCATCCTAATTTGCATTTTAGGATTAGTTCAAAAACATGAAAAACAAAATTCAATCCATAACCATATCAATGGAGCCTTGTCCCAACTATGTAGGGTCCACCTTTACAGATCCTCATTGAATGTTGACTTTGAACCAGTTCATAATTTGATGTGCTTTTTGCGATTGTTAGTCAACCTAACATCAACTTCCATTGCCTTGGCACTGTATTGACATTGTTGATATAATTTGGTATACATGTCAACTTTCAGCTGTTATTCGTCGAAATTATTTTACTGATTATTACATTACCACAGTTTGTGGTCGTGCATATTACAAGGGAAATGTTTTATGCAGTGAAGGGCATGGTCTATGATCTTCACCTAAAGTACAGCCTCTTGAACCTCGCTGTGTCATCATGTTTTCTATTATTATTAAAATGTCAAAGTAGCAATTGTGCAACCTATAATGGGCATGGGCCTTGTGAAATGCAATATTCTTTAATTTAAGTTCGAGTAGTCCGGAAGATCATTTCCATTTGGTTATTTAATGTGGGCCCTCAGCTTATGTTTCTTTAGAAATTCAATTATGTTGTTATACTGATTCTCTTCTTGGATGGTCCCTTCAGCGGTTGCGTGTTCTTTAAAGGTTGTTGCTGCTTAACCCACTGACAATAGGTATTTGCATATGGCCCCTATATGATTCTTATCTTGCATATGGAGCCAATGCAACTGCTTGGTGTGACATAGATATAAGTCTGAATTCCTTGTTTGTATGCCATACCACTCCCCTCCCGGGGCAATTGCCTTACATTTTAAGTTTCATGTATGTATAATAGTATTGCCATTACCTGCGTATTCATCCTCTTACATGTTTTAACATATTCTTTTGTAACACTATTTTATTGTGCATCAGGAACTGGTCAGCTACCTGAAAGATTTCATCCACAATCAGGCAACAAAGGGCACCTCATGATAGCATTTTCTGTTTACAGGTCTCAACTTCTTTGTCGAATTTTATTTTGTCCATATGCCAGACGAAGCCATCAATTCTAATGTTATATTCTGGCTAAAGATTTCAGCACACAGAATTTGCTAGACTTTTGTTGTACAGATAACTCATGAATCTGTGTTCAACTACAGATAAAAGAACTCCTCTGGTTCTATTTGGTTGTCAGGAACTTGAAGGATATGTTTTCTTTCATTTGGAAGTTTTAAATGCTGGATTATTATCATTGTCAATCCTAGTTTCTTGAGTTCATTCCCTAGACAGCATCAAGGGAGATTAATTCAGTTGACGGGAGAGGTGGTTGAGGCAAGGCGAACAAAGGTTAATTTGGAAGGCCATTAATTTGAGTGAACTTAGAATTTTTCGAATACTACGGTCCTGTCTATTAACTACATTCTAAATGCATCGTATCTAAATTTTTAATTTATTTAATAATCAGGACGGATTTAAATTTTTGATCTATTTTGTATTTAAACCGATTTGACTCGGCTCGATTATTATTTGTAATTGTTGGTTATCCCTCCGCCCCCTGCTTTATGACCTGTCTTTTTTAGTAGAATTAATTCTGGGGCCAAACAAAAAAAAGCACCAAGTCTGAAATGATACTTACCGCTTGTTTTGCACTACGCAACCCCCGTTGTTATGGTAGACCCACTAGGTGGAGCTCTCCCTGTTTCTCATGGTATAGAATGTAACATGGCATCCAATTTCTTCTTGCATATTGGATGTGACACCATGCAACAACATGATGGTGTGACACCATGGTGCATTAAGTTGGTCCTAAAAGTCAGGTGATGTCCATAAGCTCCATTTCTAATGGTGGCAAGCTTCTTGGTTTGGAGATCCCCTGAATTTGTTAAATAGTTTTAGAGTATGAAATCAACCATGCAGTGTTTAAAGAGTTGGTCACACGATATCACAGTGATGTCAAAAGCTCATGGTTCAATTCCTTTATGGCATGGGACCATTGTTATAAATACATGGTGTCTGTCTGCGTGAAAGGTACAAAGTCATGTATGCAGGAGAAATAAAATGGGACAGCGTCATGGTACGGACAACCAAAAGCCTTGTTTCATTCCCTCTTTTCTTTAATTCTTAAACATTAGAAAGTTAAAGTTCTCCATCATCATATCCTTGATCTCTTATCTCTTATATAATGCATGCTTTCCTCTCTCTTTTTTTCTTCTTTTTATTAAAGGCTTCCAAAACAACTATACAAAAAAATTGCTTCAACATCACAATTGGATATTCAATATACTATAGTTTATCATATATAGGAGTGGCAAGCGGGTTAGGTTGGACAAGAAATGGATCAGGTTGGATATATGATGGATTAAAAATTGGTCAAAATCTAGATCCAAATCCGACCATTTTATTAAATTAGTAATTTAGCTCGATCTACGAGAAGTTGAAATAAGTTAAACCAGTTAAATAATTAAGTATTGCTATCTCTAATCATTCACAATCATTAGAGTAGAGCCACTGCACATCTTACCAACCAACCTATGCTTCGCCATAGGTAATGTTGATTTTGCTAACATAATATAGTGTTGTACCTAAAATATGTCCATAGTGATATTTGATTGCGAACTTGGCCCCCACCAATAAAATCTCTTTTTAATTTATCCATCAAAGTTTGACTTAATCTAATGATTACTCTGCGGATCTCTTGGATGCCTCTAAAAAATATATAGGCAGCAAATTGCATAATTGTGCCATCTTGATTTCTATTAACCTCTCGAGAAAGCACAATACTTCATAAGGCTGAATTCAATCTACAATAGCTTAGCAGGACTTCTCATGTTCTAGATATTTTACTACTAAAGTGGCTAAGTTAATTACTTTTCTCTATCAAATGAGAAATTATATCTTGCATTGTGTGCACCACGTGGCTTTGCACTATACCAATTAGGTTATCTCATTATTGCAGGTCCCAAGTTTTTATGCACGCATCTTAGCAATTGGCTTATAGGGATGAGATGATATGATTGGCGTGATGCACGGTATATCGGTATATATGGTGTAGAATATAATTTGGCTTTGTGGAAGTGATTTGATATGTAAATATTCATCTATATGGAAAGAAAAACAGGAGACCCATGGCAGCTCATCCATCACCTTTAAAGATGAGGTCCCCAGAGGCCTCTCTGGCCTGGCCTGCCTCCAAGGCCTTTCCTTTCCCCTAGCACTGAGGTCTGAGGTGGACTTATTCCCCCTCCCTCCTCCAACAACTCCTCCCTTGGAGCGTTGTTCCCAATACACCCCTGGTCATCCTTGGAATAGGAAGGGAACAACTTGTCATGGGGATTGTTCTCACCATGTCCTCTCCTTGTTTTGGTGTGGCTGCCACAACCACCACCTCCCTCTTGTCTCTGTCTTTGAAATGGTCCCTCCCAAAATGATCCTGTCAGTTTATGAGTTGATGCATCTAAGAAGAAATTGGTGAGATAAAAATGGCACAACCTGACTTACCAAGTTTTGAGATGGTTAGCAGTCACAGAAACAATTTATTTTATTTTGCCATTTAAAATCCTTCCTTCAATTCCAATTGCTAACATCTATTCTGGCAGCAAATATAACATCATAATTTACTCAAATCCATGAGTTTAAAGCATTAGAGCACACAAAGATGTAATATGGGAAGGTGGGAGGAAGGTAGAACTTTACCATGTCAAGCAAGAGCAGAATAGGAAAGGGTTATCCCATGGCATTTCATGGTCAAGTTAAGGGAAAGAATTTGTCCAGAAAGTGACCTCTCTATAAGAGAAAGTAAGGGCATTATGGAAAACTCACTCCATCTAATTAATAAAAGTCCCATCCCACCATCTCCCCTTCAAGTGAGTACCCAAGCAGCAACTGCAACATCACAGCACAGCAGCCATTCAACCCCCCCACTCCCTCCTTTTCTCTCTCTACCACCCAAGAGGGGAGAAGAAACAGAGAGGAGAAAATTAAAAGAATCTCCACCCTCCAAGAAGCCCATCTCCAATCCCCCTATCTTTCTTCCTGATGGCCCAGCTGGAACAGGAGTAATGTGAGGAAAGAAAAACCGAGACCAAAACCAAAAAGGAGAAGGGATGAAAGATAAGGGTGGCTTCAGACATGTGTGTCAAGCCAACCAATTCCCCCCTCTCTCTCTTTCTCTCCACCCAAAACAAAACTACTGTCCCAAACTTCCCAAATTGCCCCTCTTCAGGCCAGGAAACTCTCCACCTCCCTTCCATCAAGGGGAAGACTCAGTAGCCAGCTCCTGTTCCCGTTTTATATGGGGCCTTTGCTCCCTTTTGGTCGCGGTCAGACACGGAGAACAGGGCAAGGAACCTCCCTCCCCTGCCCTTCTTTCTCTCTCAATCTCTTTCTCTCCTCTCCTCTCTTTATTTCATCGCAAGTCGGTGCCTTTTTGCCTTCTCCCTTCCTTCTGTGGTTATCTTATCTTTCCTCCTCCCCCCTCCCCCCCTCTCCTCCTCCCCCCCTGTTTTTTTGTCTCTGGGAGAGTTGGTGATGGTGATGAAGAAGGGGAGGAGGGTAGCCATGGAGTCCTCTCCGTCCTCGGCCTCTTATTTGGTTGGGGAAGATGCCAGGGCGTGGTTCAGGCACCAGAGCCTGTTGCAGGACTACGAGGAGTTGCTAAAGGTGAGAGCTTTGGGCTTTTCATCGTCTTCCTGTGTTCAGTTTTGCTGGATAGATGCTGTATCCGATTGAATTGATTTGGGGTTTTGTTTTGGTGTTGGAAACAAATGTTTTGGGTATCTTGTGATATGGGGTTTTTCTGATAATCACTTATTCCAGGGATCTTTAGTGTTTCTTTTCCTGTTTATGACATTATTATTAGGTTGTCTTGGTTATATATTGATATTATTTTCATTATTCAGGGGATGTAGGCTTTCTGCTATTGTGATTAGCTAGAATGTTTTGAGGTGTATATTATATGATTGTTTTGACATTAAGTAGTTAAGGTTTCATCTTGGTCTAAGGGAATGAACAATTTGGGGTTGATTTGTGATGGGTTTTACTTATTCTCTTGGATTTCAGGTACCTAGAGTTTGTCTTCTGAATTGTTTTCCTTAACCCCTTTTCCTCTGTTGATTTCCACAAGCGTAGGGCCTTCGTTGATGGATCTAAGGTTTGTTGATGCTTCCTTCTGTTCCAGGGTTTGTCTTAGTTTTGCTTCTTTTCTCGTGACATCTTTCCTGATTTGCATTTATGGTTAGGTTTTTCAAATTTTCTGTTGTTTTCTGAAGGCCCTTTATGTTTTCCCATTTCTAAAGATTTTTCTCTATTTTTCAGTTTAAAAAGTGTCAGACATTCCTATTGGGGTTTTGGCTTCCAATTGAAAGGTCTTATTTTAAATGTGTTACCAGATATCTTTTTGGTCATTGTTACCATGGGATCTCTCCTTCCTTCATAACTTTTATAAGCTGTACCCTCTTTTCACAGGAAACTGAAGCAAAGAGGAAGCAATTGCAAAAGGCCCATCAGAAGAAACTTAAGCTCCTTGCTGAAGTCAGGTACCGCCTATTTCTTATATTCCTTTTTCTAGTTGCCATTTTCCTTGTTTCCTATTGCCAATTTTTGGAAGTTTTTAAAAGATTAAAGTTCGCAAAGTTAGTAAGACCCATGGTTGCGAATGTCTTAATTCTTTTTACTGGAATGAATTGCGTTGTAAGGTCTGAATTCACAACAAGTGACTCATGTTGGTTGTCTGGGATGATGTAGATTCTTGCGGAAAAGATATAGGTGCTTAATGAAGAATCCATCGCAAAAAACCACATATAGACTCAAAAAGCAATCTCCCAAAATCCCAGCCCAAGTGGTTTGCCATGGTCGAGCATCAAATCCGGTGACTCAAGAGCAAGTCCATCAAAAAGATAGAAGTTACATAGGAAGAGAAGCTGCTGTCCCAAGCACTTCTGCAGTATTAGACTTGAACCAGGTTTCATCACCGGTAACCACTTGAATTGATATGCATATGTATTATACTTTATACATTATATTGTCGTAATGTGTTTTTGTTTAATTACAGAATGGTGAGGAAATGAAGGAGTTTCAAGTGCAATGGGAGCCCCTGAAGGTTGGTAAGTTGAACAAGTGTTCGACAGAGGGTGACCTTGCGGCGAATGATCTAAGGTTATCGATATGTCGAGATGTTGGGAAAGGAGTGAACCGTGCCGGAAAGAGGAAACTTACATGGCAGGACCATGTAGCTTTGAAGGTGTAGAATCTTTGGTGCATATTGGGTGAAAGACACAGACTGTTATGCCTCTCCATTCGTTTATCTGTGAATTTTACTTTTGCTACCAATCTTTGGATTGTAAATATAACTCTCAGACATTAGGTATAGATGTTTTATACAGCGAACTTTTTATAGCTGTAGAGATGATGCCTGGGCTATGAAGAATCAATTCTTTCTTGTGTTATTGAAACGTGAAACTCTACTATGCTCACAGATTCATGAGGGAAAATATGAGTTTGGTAAATTGGTGGAGCACTTGTAGACCTTCTACCTCATTTGACATCTATAAAGCCATTGAAAAATGGTTAAGTCCTTCGCCAGGAAGTGTAGAACTACTTGCTCAACTATTCATTTGCTTATGAACTATCTGAAACCATTTACATATCCTCGGAATACTGAACTACTTTGGATTTATCATCCGAACTCCAACTATATGTTGCTTTATTTATTTAGTGCTCTTGTTTATGATGAGAATATCTGCTGGATGTTTGGATGTTGTTAGCTGTGTTCAAAAGATTTATGTTGATTGTCTCCCAGAAGACTAGCTTGTATAGCTATCAATATAATGGATTTTGTGGTAGTGATTGGAATGTGTGGCATTACTGTAAAAGATTGTATTTTTCAAACTGGAATTTGGAGCTACGGCCCTACATTATTCAGGAAGTCAGCTGGGGGTACTTGCTTCCTTGCTCAATCTACATAGTGAATGTTTAATTGTGAGCGCAGTCAAATCAGGAAGGGTATTTTTCATATTAGGTGCATAATTTGTCATTGAATGCCTTGCTGTTTTTCTGTTCATTTAATCTTTGAGGTGGCAAGGAATAATAGTCTCACATCGGGTTGGTTAGGTTAAAAACTCGTGGTGCTTGCATAATTTTAGATTTATCCATCTAAATGTCCGGATTTTTAGATATAATTTCGACATGATATTGGAGCCCACGAATATCTTTCAGGTTCTATATGTGAGAGGGAGCATTGAGGAGTAATAATTTTACATCGGATGAGCTTAAGAATTTTTGTGGTGCTTATATTTTGTTCGGCCCATCTATCTAAATATCTGGGTTTTTAAATAGGATCTTAATATAGATATTGTTATTGAACAGTTCTGGTCGAAGTTTCCTTCATGAGGCATGAACATGTTTTAACAGCTTGGGCAAACTTGAACAAGCAACTTCTTGAGATAAACAAGAAGTTGATGCGCTTTCATCAAGAAAAAAAAGTGTGCGAGAAGTTTTTTTGCATAATTTTGGTCTCATCAACTGTTGTAGATTGAGGCATGCATGAAATGCTTCTACCTCAGGACGAAGTTCTATGCCATTTATTTATATTAAGCGTGATTTAACACCCTCTCTAGCCACAAATCTATTTAAGTTTTTGTACCAAATTTGGTGAGACTGATGCCACGTCGTCGTTGCCATCAAGAATATACCATAGTGGATAATAAAAAAAAAGATAAATCAGTAATCAATTTATTTTGGCCTGCCTGTAACATGGCCACCTTGATCTTGGCATCTTATTGTGCATGTTTGTTTAATCATCGCAGGCTCATTCACATTCGTTTGATAAAATAAATCAAAACATCAAAATTTTTTACACAAATCTTATAAATAGTTTTTTTTTGAAAAATTAACTGATATACTGCATATATACGAAATGTATAAAGGTAATGCCTATCCATTTGATCCTTCTTTTCTTCAATTCAAATAAAATGTATATTCAATTAAAACATAATTGAGTTGGTGAAATGCCGACATTTGGTACAATGGGAGAGTAGAATTAGGCAGCAGATTGGCTCGCAAACGTGGGCTCATTTCTAAATGGAAAATGGAATTCAAGCTGATAGAGGGATATATCTCCGAAAGAATGTAATAGTTTTTCTCTTTAGGGTTCAATAGCTTATCGAGGGAACCACTTGCATTCTATAGACATTAACCTCCACAATTCAAGTCACGGTCTATACCTTTTATTTGTAAAAAATATAATATTAATCGAGCATCATTTTTCATCATGATCTGATCCAATAATTTGGGGTAATTCATTTTGTGGGAAACAAGATATGATGCAAAGAGTTCGGGATTTTGAGTTTACAAACAATGTGTATTATTACTCTAACTTCATTTTCTTATCTTCTCCGCAATCTAAACTTCAACTTGGCTTCCCACCTTCCAAATGAAGTTGCCAACCCAACCAAATTTAGTTTATTAGTGGACTGTGTTGGACCTAGACATTTGACTCAACTATAGGGCAAAGCTCTGAGCCAATTTTTAAGGCAAAGGAACAGGACATCCTAGGTTCGGACTTATTGAATAAGCTAGACACTATCTAAATGGTAATATAAGACTGAAATCAGATCAGATACACATCAAATATTAGTATATCCATATCCACATTTATTTTATTTGGTAAATACATATATATATATATAAACTATATATTTATAGATATTAACTATATATTTATATCTATATTTGTTTTAAATAAATACGAATACAAATCTGATAAAAAAATATAGATATAAATATGTATATAAATCAAATAATTAAATTTTATAAATAGAAAATCAAAAATATTACTAAATCTAGTTACAAATAAATATGGTTATATTCTTATCCATTTTTTTTAACAAATATGGATATTCATGTTTCTTTAGCAAATATGGATATAGATATAGATATTAGTCGGATGTGCAAAATTTTTATCCATATTTGAATAGATTCGAATCTAAAATAAATCCAAACAAATATTATTCGATCTATTTTCACTCCAAAGCACATGAGACTAAGAAAACAAAACAAATGAAAAGAGCAATGACAAATCAGCATAACTGCACTTAAAGAGACAAAGGTTGAAACCATATACACCCTTCCACCCTTAAA